>NW_027636487.1:93200-98200 GCF_947650265.1 Symphodus melops | reverse complement strand
GGTTAGGGTTAGGGTTAGGGTTAGGGTTAGGGTTAGGGTTAGGGTTAGGGTTAGGGTTAGGGTTAGGGTTAGGGTTAGGGTTAGGGTTAGGGTTAGGGTTAGGGTTAGGGTTAGGGTTAGGGTTAGGGTTAGGGTTAGGGTTAGGGTTAGGGTTAGGGTTAGGGTTAGGGTTAGGGTTAGGGTTAGGGTTAGGGTTAGGGTTAGGGTTAGGGTTAGGGTTAGGGTTAGGGTTAGGGTTAGGGTTAGGGTTAGGGTTAGGGTTAGGGTTAGGGTTAGGGTTAGGGTTAGGGTTAGGGTTAGGGTTAGGGTTAGGGTTAGGGTTAGGGTTAGGGTTAGGGTTAGGGTTAGGGTTAGGGTTAGGGTTAGGGTTAGGGTTAGGGTTAGGGTTAGGGTTAGGGTTAGGGTTAGGGTTAGGGTTAGGGTTAGGGTTAGGGTTAGGGTTAGGGTTAGGGTTAGGGTTAGGGTTAGGGTTAGGGTTAGGGTTAGGGTTAGGGTTAGGGTTAGGGTTAGGGTTAGGGTTAGGGTTAGGGTTAGGGTTAGGGTTAGGGTTAGGGTTAGGGTTAGGGTTAGGGTTAGGGTTAGGGTTAGGGTTAGGGTTAGGGTTAGGGTTAGGGTTAGGGTTAGGGTTAGGGTTAGGGTTAGGGTTAGGGTTAGGGTTAGGGTTAGGGTTAGGGTTAGGGTTAGGGTTAGGGTTAGGGTTAGGGTTAGGGTTAGGGTTAGGGTTAGGGTTAGGGTTAGGGTTAGGGTTAGGGTTAGGGTTAGGGTTAGGGTTAGGGTTAGGGTTAGGGTTAGGGTTAGGGTTAGGGTTAGGGTTAGGGTTAGGGTTAGGGTTAGGGTTAGGGTTAGGGTTAGGGTTAGGGTTAGGGTTAGGGTTAGGGTTAGGGTTAGGGTTAGGGTTAGGGTTAGGGTTAGGGTTAGGGTTAGGGTTAGGGTTAGGGTTAGGGTTAGGGTTAGGGTTAGGGTTAGGGTTAGGGTTAGGGTTAGGGTTAGGGTTAGGGTTAGGGTTAGGGTTAGGGTTAGGGTTAGGGTTAGGGTTAGGGTTAGGGTTAGGGTTAGGGTTAGGGTTAGGGTTAGGGTTAGGGTTAGGGTTAGGGTTAGGGTTAGGGTTAGGGTTAGGGTTAGGGTTAGGGTTAGGGTTAGGGTTAGGGTTAGGGTTAGGGTTAGGGTTAGGGTTAGGGTTAGGGTTAGGGTTAGGGTTAGGGTTAGGGTTAGGGTTAGGGTTAGGGTTAGGGTTAGGGTTAGGGTTAGGGTTAGGGTTAGGGTTAGGGTTAGGGTTAGGGTTAGGGTTAGGGTTAGGGTTAGGGTTAGGGTTAGGGTTAGGGTTAGGGTTAGGGTTAGGGTTAGGGTTAGGGTTAGGGTTAGGGTTAGGGTTAGGGTTAGGGTTAGGGTTAGGGTTAGGGTTAGGGTTAGGGTTAGGGTTAGGGTTAGGGTTAGGGTTAGGGTTAGGGTTAGGGTTAGGGTTAGGGTTAGGGTTAGGGTTAGGGTTAGGGTTAGGGTTAGGGTTAGGGTTAGGGTTAGGGTTAGGGTTAGGGTTAGGGTTAGGGTTAGGGTTAGGGTTAGGGTTAGGGTTAGGGTTAGGGTTAGGGTTAGGGTTAGGGTTAGGGTTAGGGTTAGGGTTAGGGTTAGGGTTAGGGTTAGGGTTAGGGTTAGGGTTAGGGTTAGGGTTAGGGTTAGGGTTAGGGTTAGGGTTAGGGTTAGGGTTAGGGTTAGGGTTAGGGTTAGGGTTAGGGTTAGGGTTAGGGTTAGGGTTAGGGTTAGGGTTAGGGTTAGGGTTAGGGTTAGGGTTAGGGTTAGGGTTAGGGTTAGGGTTAGGGTTAGGGTTAGGGTTAGGGTTAGGGTTAGGGTTAGGGTTAGGGTTAGGGTTAGGGTTAGGGTTAGGGTTAGGGTTAGGGTTAGGGTTAGGGTTAGGGTTAGGGTTAGGGTTAGGGTTAGGGTTAGGGTTAGGGTTAGGGTTAGGGTTAGGGTTAGGGTTAGGGTTAGGGTTAGGGTTAGGGTTAGGGTTAGGGTTAGGGTTAGGGTTAGGGTTAGGGTTAGGGTTAGGGTTAGGGTTAGGGTTAGGGTTAGGGTTAGGGTTAGGGTTAGGGTTAGGGTTAGGGTTAGGGTTAGGGTTAGGGTTAGGGTTAGGGTTAGGGTTAGGGTTAGGGTTAGGGTTAGGGTTAGGGTTAGGGTTAGGGTTAGGGTTAGGGTTAGGGTTAGGGTTAGGGTTAGGGTTAGGGTTAGGGTTAGGGTTAGGGTTAGGGTTAGGGTTAGGGTTAGGGTTAGGGTTAGGGTTAGGGTTAGGGTTAGGGTTAGGGTTAGGGTTAGGGTTAGGGTTAGGGTTAGGGTTAGGGTTAGGGTTAGGGTTAGGGTTAGGGTTAGGGTTAGGGTTAGGGTTAGGGTTAGGGTTAGGGTTAGGGTTAGGGTTAGGGTTAGGGTTAGGGTTAGGGTTAGGGTTAGGGTTAGGGTTAGGGTTAGGGTTAGGGTTAGGGTTAGGGTTAGGGTTAGGGTTAGGGTTAGGGTTAGGGTTAGGGTTAGGGTTAGGGTTAGGGTTAGGGTTAGGGTTAGGGTTAGGGTTAGGGTTAGGGTTAGGGTTAGGGTTAGGGTTAGGGTTAGGGTTAGGGTTAGGGTTAGGGTTAGGGTTAGGGTTAGGGTTAGGGTTAGGGTTAGGGTTAGGGTTAGGGTTAGGGTTAGGGTTAGGGTTAGGGTTAGGGTTAGGGTTAGGGTTAGGGTTAGGGTTAGGGTTAGGGTTAGGGTTAGGGTTAGGGTTAGGGTTAGGGTTAGGGTTAGGGTTAGGGTTAGGGTTAGGGTTAGGGTTAGGGTTAGGGTTAGGGTTAGGGTTAGGGTTAGGGTTAGGGTTAGGGTTAG
The DNA here is from genome assembly GCF_947650265.1 of Symphodus melops. Classification (NCBI taxonomy): domain Eukaryota; kingdom Metazoa; phylum Chordata; class Actinopteri; order Labriformes; family Labridae; genus Symphodus; species Symphodus melops. The sequence continues at coordinate 95,356 of NW_027636487.1, read as the reverse complement.
GGTTAGGGTTAGGGTTAGGGTTAGGGTTAGGGTTAGGGTTAGGGTTAGGGTTAGGGTTAGGGTTAGGGTTAGGGTTAGGGTTAGGGTTAGGGTTAGGGTTAGGGTTAGGGTTAGGGTTAGGGTTAGGGTTAGGGTTAGGGTTAGGGTTAGGGTTAGGGTTAGGGTTAGGGTTAGGGTTAGGGTTAGGGTTAGGGTTAGGGTTAGGGTTAGGGTTAGGGTTAGGGTTAGGGTTAGGGTTAGGGTTAGGGTTAGGGTTAGGGTTAGGGTTAGGGTTAGGGTTAGGGTTAGGGTTAGGGTTAGGGTTAGGGTTAGGGTTAGGGTTAGGGTTAGGGTTAGGGTTAGGGTTAGGGTTAGGGTTAGGGTTAGGGTTAGGGTTAGGGTTAGGGTTAGGGTTAGGGTTAGGGTTAGGGTTAGGGTTAGGGTTAGGGTTAGGGTTAGGGTTAGGGTTAGGGTTAGGGTTAGGGTTAGGGTTAGGGTTAGGGTTAGGGTTAGGGTTAGGGTTAGGGTTAGGGTTAGGGTTAGGGTTAGGGTTAGGGTTAGGGTTAGGGTTAGGGTTAGGGTTAGGGTTAGGGTTAGGGTTAGGGTTAGGGTTAGGGTTAGGGTTAGGGTTAGGGTTAGGGTTAGGGTTAGGGTTAGGGTTAGGGTTAGGGTTAGGGTTAGGGTTAGGGTTAGGGTTAGGGTTAGGGTTAGGGTTAGGGTTAGGGTTAGGGTTAGGGTTAGGGTTAGGGTTAGGGTTAGGGTTAGGGTTAGGGTTAGGGTTAGGGTTAGGGTTAGGGTTAGGGTTAGGGTTAGGGTTAGGGTTAGGGTTAGGGTTAGGGTTAGGGTTAGGGTTAGGGTTAGGGTTAGGGTTAGGGTTAGGGTTAGGGTTAGGGTTAGGGTTAGGGTTAGGGTTAGGGTTAGGGTTAGGGTTAGGGTTAGGGTTAGGGTTAGGGTTAGGGTTAGGGTTAGGGTTAGGGTTAGGGTTAGGGTTAGGGTTAGGGTTAGGGTTAGGGTTAGGGTTAGGGTTAGGGTTAGGGTTAGGGTTAGGGTTAGGGTTAGGGATAGGGTTAGGGTTAGGGTTAGGGTTAGGGTTAGGGTTAGGGTTAGGGTTAGGGTTAGGGTTAGGGTTAGGGTTAGGGTTAGGGTTAGGGTTAGGGTTAGGGTTAGGGTTAGGGTTAGGGTTAGGGTTAGGGTTAGGGTTAGGGTTAGGGTTAGGGTTAGGGTTAGGGTTAGGGTTAGGGTTAGGGTTAGGGTTAGGGTTAGGGTTAGGGTTAGGGTTAGGGTTAGGGTTAGGGTTAGGGTTAGGGTTAGGGTTAGGGTTAGGGTTAGGGTTAGGGTTAGGGTTAGGGTTAGGGTTAGGGTTAGGGTTAGGGTTAGGGTTAGGGTTAGGGTTAGGGTTAGGGTTAGGGTTAGGGTTAGGGTTAGGGTTAGGGTTAGGGTTAGGGTTAGGGTTAGGGTTAGGGTTAGGGTTAGGGTTAGGGTTAGGGTTAGGGTTAGGGTTAGGGTTAGGGTTAGGGTTAGGGTTAGGGTTAGGGTTAGGGTTAGGGTTAGGGTTAGGGTTAGGGTTAGGGTTAGGGTTAGGGTTAGGGTTAGGGTTAGGGTTAGGGTTAGGGTTAGGGTTAGGGTTAGGGTTAGGGTTAGGGTTAGGGTTAGGGTTAGGGTTAGGGTTAGGGTTAGGGTTAGGGTTAGGGTTAGGGTTAGGGTTAGGGTTAGGGTTAGGGTTAGGGTTAGGGTTAGGGTTAGGGTTAGGGTTAGGGTTAGGGTTAGGGTTAGGGTTAGGGTTAGGGTTAGGGTTAGGGTTAGGGTTAGGGTTAGGGTTAGGGTTAGGGTTAGGGTTAGGGTTAGGGTTAGGGTTAGGGTTAGGGTTAGGGTTAGGGTTAGGGTTAGGGTTAGGGTTAGGGTTAGGGTTAGGGTTAGGGTTAGGGTTAGGGTTAGGGTTAGGGTTAGGGTTAGGGTTAGGGTTAGGGTTAGGGTTAGGGTTAGGGTTAGGGTTAGGGTTAGGGTTAGGGTTAGGGTTAGGGTTAGGGTTAGGGTTAGGGTTAGGGTTAGGGTTAGGGTTAGGGTTAGGGTTAGGGTTAGGGTTAGGGTTAGGGTTAGGGTTAGGGTTAGGGTTAGGGTTAGGGTTAGGGTTAGGGTTAGGGTTAGGGTTAGGGTTAGGGTTAGGGTTAGGGTTAGGG
>NW_027636487.1:0-93000 GCF_947650265.1 Symphodus melops | reverse complement strand
CTAACCCTAACCCTAACCCTAACCCTAACCCTAACCCTAACCCTAACCCTAACCCTAACCCTAACCCTAACCCTAACCCTAACCCTAACCCTAACCCTAACCCTAACCCTAACCCTAACCCTAACCCTAACCCTAACCTCCTAACCCTAACCCTAACCCTAACCCTAACCCTAACCCTAACCCTAACCCTAACCCTAACCCTAACCCTAACCCTAACCCTAACCCTAACCCTAACCCTAACCCTAACCCTAACCCTAACCCTAACCCTAACCCTAACCCTAACCCTAACCCTAACCCTAACCCTAACCCTAACCCTAACCCTAACCCTAACCCTAACCCTAACCCTAACCCTAACCCTAACCCTAACCCTAACCCTAACCCTAACCCTAACCCTAACCCTAACCCTAACCCTAACCCTAACCCTAACCCTAACCCTAACCCTAACCCTAACCCTAACCCTAACCCTAACCCTAACCCTAACCCTAACCCTAACCCTAACCCTAACCCTAACCCTAACCCTAACCCTAACCCTAACCCTAACCCTAACCCTAACCCTAACCCTAACCCTAACCCTAACCCTAACCCTAACCCTAACCCTAACCCTAACCCTAACCCTAACCCTAACCCTAACCCTAACCCTAACCCTAACCCTAACCCTAACCCTAACCCTAACCCTAACCCTAACCCTAACCCTAACCCTAACCCTAACCCTAACCCTAACCCTAACCCTAACCCTAACCCTAACCCTAACCCTAACCCTAACCCTAACCCTAACCCTAACCCTAACCCTAACCCTAACCCTAACCCTAACCCTAACCCTAACCCTAACCCTAACCCTAACCCTAACCCTAACCCTAACCCTAACCCTAACCCTAACCCTAACCCTAACCCTAACCCTAACCCTAACCCTAACCCTAACCCTAACCCTAACCCTAACCCTAACCCTAACCCTAACCCTAACCCTAACCCTAACCCTAACCCTAACCCTAACCCTAACCCTAACCCTAACCCTAACCCTAACCCTAACCCTAACCCTAACCCTAACCCTAACCCTAACCCTAACCCTAACCCTAACCCTAACCCTAACCCTAACCCTAACCCTAACCCTAACCCTAACCCTAACCCTAACCCTAACCCTAACCCTAACCCTAACCCTAACCCTAACCCTAACCCTAACCCTAACCCTAACCCTAACCCTAACCCTAACCCTAACCCTAACCCTAACCCTAACCCTAACCCTAACCCTAACCCTAACCCTAACCCTAACCCTAACCCTAACCCTAACCCTAACCCTAACCCTAACCCTAACCCTAACCCTAACCCTAACCCTAACCCTAACCCTAACCCTAACCCTAACCCTAACCCTAACCCTAACCCTAACCCTAACCCTAACCCTAACCCTAACCCTAACCCTAACCCTAACCCTAACCCTAACCCTAACCCTAACCCTAACCCTAACCCTAACCCTAACCCTAACCCTAACCCTAACCCTAACCCTAACCCTAACCCTAACCCTAACCCTAACCCTAACCCTAACCCTAACCCTAACCCTAACCCTAACCCAAACCCTAACCCTAACCCTAACCCTAACCCTAACCCTAACCCTAACCCTAACCCTAACCCTAACCCTAACCCTAACCCTAACCCTAACCCTAACCCTAACCCTAACCCTAACCCTAACCCTAACCCTAACCCTAACCCTAACCCTAACCCTAACCCTAACCCTAACCCTAACCCTAACCCTAACCCTAACCCTAACCCTAACCCTAACCCTAACCCTAACCCTAACCCTAACCCTAACCCTAACCCTAACCCTAACCCTAACCCTAACCCTAACCCTAACCCTAACCCTAACCCTAACCCTAACCCTAACCCTAACCCTAACCCTAACCCTAACCCTAACCCTAACCCTAACCCTAACCCTAACCCTAACCCTAACCCTAACCCTAACCCTAACCCTAACCCTAACCCTAACCCTAACCCTAACCCTAACCCTAACCCTAACCCTAACCCTAACCCTAACCCTAACCCTAACCCTAACCCTAACCCTAACCCTAACCCTAACCCTAACCCTAACCCTAACCCTAACCCTAACCCTAACCCTAACCCTAACCCTAACCCTAACCCTAACCCTAACCCTAACCCTAACCCTAACCCTAACCCTAACCCTAACCCTAACCCTAACCCTAACCCTAACCCTAACCCTAACCCTAACCCTAACCCTAACCCTAACCCTAACCCTAACCCTAACCCTAACCCTAACCCTAACCCTAACCCTAACCCTAACCCTAACCCTAACCCTAACCCTAACCCTAACCCTAACCCTAACCCTAACCCTAACCCTAACCCTAACCCTAACCCTAACCCTAACCCTAACCCTAACCCTAACCCTAACCCTAACCCTAACCCTAACCCTAACCCTAACCCTAACCCTAACCCTAACCCTAACCCTAACCCTAACCCTAACCCTAACCCTAACCCTAACCCTAACCCTAACCCTAACCCTAACCCTAACCCTAACCCTAACCCTAACCCTAACCCTAACCCTAACCCTAACCCTAACCCTAACCCTAACCCTAACCCTAACCCTAACCCTAACCCTAACCCTAACCCTAACCCTAACCCTAACCCTAACCCTAACCCTAACCCTAACCCTAACCCTAACCCTAACCCTAACCCTAACCCTAACCCTAACCCTAACCCTAACCCTAACCCTAACCCTAACCCTAACCCTAACCCTAACCCTAACCCTAACCCTAACCCTAACCCTAACCCTAACCCTAACCCTAACCCTAACCCTAACCCTAACCCTAACCCTAACCCTAACCCTAACCCTAACCCTAACCCTAACCCTAACCCTAACCCTAACCCTAACCCTAACCCTAACCCTAACCCTAACCCTAACCCTAACCCTAACCCTAACCCTAACCCTAACCCTAACCCTAACCCTAACCCTAACCCTAACCCTAACCCTAACCCTAACCCTAACCCTAACCCTAACCCTAACCCTAACCCTAACCCTAACCCTAACCCTAACCCTAACCCTAACCCTAACCCTAACCCTAACCCTAACCCTAACCCTAACCCTAACCCTAACCCTAACCCTAACCCTAACCCTAACCCTAACCCTAACCCTAACCCTAACCCTAACCCTAACCCTAACCCTAACCCTAACCCTAACCCTAACCCTAACCCTAACCCTAACCCTAACCCTAACCCTAACCCTAACCCTAACCCTAACCCTAACCCTAACCCTAACCCTAACCCTAACCCTAACCCTAACCCTAACCCTAACCCTAACCCTAACCCTAACCCTAACCCTAACCCTAACCCTAACCCTAACCCTAACCCTAACCCTAACCCTAACCCTAACCCTAACCCTAACCCTAACCCTAACCCTAACCCTAACCCTAACCCTAACCCTAACCCTAACCCTAACCCTAACCCTAACCCTAACCCTAACCCTAACCCTAACCCTAACCCTAACCCTAACCCTAACCCTAACCCTAACCCTAACCCTAACCCTAACCCTAACCCTAACCCTAACCCTAACCCTAACCCTAACCCTAACCCTAACCCTAACCCTAACCCTAACCCTAACCCTAACCCTAACCCTAACCCTAACCCTAACCCTAACCCTAACCCTAACCCTAACCCTAACCCTAACCCTAACCCTAACCCTAACCCTAACCCTAACCCTAACCCTAACCCTAACCCTAACCCTAACCCTAACCCTAACCCTAACCCTAACCCTAACCCTAACCCTAACCCTAACCCTAACCCTAACCCTAACCCTAACCCTAACCCTAACCCTAACCCTAACCCTAACCCTAACCCTAACCCTAACCCTAACCCTAACCCTAACCCTAACCCTAACCCTAACCCTAACCCTAACCCTAACCCTAACCCTAACCCTAACCCTAACCCTAACCCTAACCCTAACCCTAACCCTAACCCTAACCCTAACCCTAACCCTAACCCTAACCCTAACCCTAACCCTAACCCTAACCCTAACCCTAACCCTAACCCTAACCCTAACCCTAACCCTAACCCTAACCCTAACCCTAACCCTAACCCTAACCCTAACCCTAACCCTAACCCTAACCCTAACCCTAACCCTAACCCTAACCCTAACCCTAACCCTAACCCTAACCCTAACCCTAACCCTAACCCTAACCCTAACCCTAACCCTAACCCTAACCCTAACCCTAACCCTAACCCTAACCCTAACCCTAACCCTAACCCTAACCCTAACCCTAACCCTAACCCTAACCCTAACCCTAACCCTAACCCTAACCCTAACCCTAACCCTAACCCTAACCCTAACCCTAACCCTAACCCTAACCCTAACCCTAACCCTAACCCTAACCCTAACCCTAACCCTAACCCTAACCCTAACCCTAACCCTAACCCTAACCCTAACCCTAACCCTAACCCTAACCCTAACCCTAACCCTAACCCTAACCCTAACCCTAACCCTAACCCTAACCCTAACCCTAACCCTAACCCTAACCCTAACCCTAACCCTAACCCTAACCCTAACCCTAACCCTAACCCTAACCCTAACCCTAACCCTAACCCTAACCCTAACCCTAACCCTAACCCTAACCCTAACCCTAACCCTAACCCTAACCCTAACCCTAACCCTAACCCTAACCCTAACCCTAACCCTAACCCTAACCCTAACCCTAACCCTAACCCTAACCCTAACCCTAACCCTAACCCTAACCCTAACCCTAACCCTAACCCTAACCCTAACCCTAACCCTAACCCTAACCCTAACCCTAACCCTAACCCTAACCCTAACCCTAACCCTAACCCTAACCCTAACCCTAACCCTAACCCTAACCCTAACCCTAACCCTAACCCTAACCCTAACCCTAACCCTAACCCTAACCCTAACCCTAACCCTAACCCTAACCCTAACCCTAACCCTAACCCTAACCCTAACCCTAACCCTAACCCTAACCCTAACCCTAACCCTAACCCTAACCCTAACCCTAACCCTAACCCTAACCCTAACCCTAACCCTAACCCTAACCCTAACCCTAACCCTAACCCTAACCCTAACCCTAACCCTAACCCTAACCCTAACCCTAACCCTAACCCTAACCCTAACCCTAACCCTAACCCTAACCCTAACCCTAACCCTAACCCTAACCCTAACCCTAACCCTAACCCTAACCCTAACCCTAACCCTAACCCTAACCCTAACCCTAACCCTAACCCTAACCCTAACCCTAACCCTAACCCTAACCCTAACCCTAACCCTAACCCTAACCCTAACCCTAACCCTAACCCTAACCCTAACCCTAACCCTAACCCTAACCCTAACCCTAACCCTAACCCTAACCCTAACCCTAACCCTAACCCTAACCCTAACCCTAACCCTAACCCTAACCCTAACCCTAACCCTAACCCTAACCCTAACCCTAACCCTAACCCTAACCCTAACCCTAACCCTAACCCTAACCCTAACCCTAACCCTAACCCTAACCCTAACCCTAACCCTAACCCTAACCCTAACCCTAACCCTAACCCTAACCCTAACCCTAACCCTAACCCTAACCCTAACCCTAACCCTAACCCTAACCCTAACCCTAACCCTAACCCTAACCCTAACCCTAACCCTAACCCTAACCCTAACCCTAACCCTAACCCTAACCCTAACCCTAACCCTAACCCTAACCCTAACCCTAACCCTAACCCTAACCCTAACCCTAACCCTAACCCTAACCCTAACCCTAACCCTAACCCTAACCCTAACCCTAACCCTAACCCTAACCCTAACCCTAACCCTAACCCTAACCCTAACCCTAACCCTAACCCTAACCCTAACCCTAACCCTAACCCTAACCCTAACCCTAACCCTAACCCTAACCCTAACCCTAACCCTAACCCTAACCCTAACCCTAACCCTAACCCTAACCCTAACCCTAACCCTAACCCTAACCCTAACCCTAACCCTAACCCTAACCCTAACCCTAACCCTAACCCTAACCCTAACCCTAACCCTAACCCTAACCCTAACCCTAACCCTAACCCTAACCCTAACCCTAACCCTAACCCTAACCCTAACCCTAACCCTAACCCTAACCCTAACCCTAACCCTAACCCTAACCCTAACCCTAACCCTAACCCTAACCCTAACCCTAACCCTAACCCTAACCCTAACCCTAACCCTAACCCTAACCCTAACCCTAACCCTAACCCTAACCCTAACCCTAACCCTAACCCTAACCCTAACCCTAACCCTAACCCTAACCCTAACCCTAACCCTAACCCTAACCCTAACCCTAACCCTAACCCTAACCCTAACCCTAACCCTAACCCTAACCCTAACCCTAACCCTAACCCTAACCCTAACCCTAACCCTAACCCTAACCCTAACCCTAACCCTAACCCTAACCCTAACCCTAACCCTAACCCTAACCCTAACCCTAACCCTAACCCTAACCCTAACCCTAACCCTAACCCTAACCCTAACCCTAACCCTAACCCTAACCCTAACCCTAACCCTAACCCTAACCCTAACCCTAACCCTAACCCTAACCCTAACCCTAACCCTAACCCTAACCCTAACCCTAACCCTAACCCTAACCCTAACCCTAACCCTAACCCTAACCCTAACCCTAACCCTAACCCTAACCCTAACCCTAACCCTAACCCTAACCCTAACCCTAACCCTAACCCTAACCCTAACCCTAACCCTAACCCTAACCCTAACCCTAACCCTAACCCTAACCCTAACCCTAACCCTAACCCTAACCCTAACCCTAACCCTAACCCTAACCCTAACCCTAACCCTAACCCTAACCCTAACCCTAACCCTAACCCTAACCCTAACCCTAACCCTAACCCTAACCCTAACCCTAACCCTAACCCTAACCCTAACCCTAACCCTAACCCTAACCCTAACCCTAACCCTAACCCTAACCCTAACCCTAACCCTAACCCTAACCCTAACCCTAACCCTAACCCTAACCCTAACCCTAACCCTAACCCTAACCCTAACCCTAACCCTAACCCTAACCCTAACCCTAACCCTAACCCTAACCCTAACCCTAACCCTAACCCTAACCCTAACCCTAACCCTAACCCTAACCCTAACCCTAACCCTAACCCTAACCCTAACCCTAACCCTAACCCTAACCCTAACCCTAACCCTAACCCTAACCCTAACCCTAACCCTAACCCTAACCCTAACCCTAACCCTAACCCTAACCCTAACCCTAACCCTAACCCTAACCCTAACCCTAACCCTAACCCTAACCCTAACCCTAACCCTAACCCTAACCCTAACCCTAACCCTAACCCTAACCCTAACCCTAACCCTAACCCTAACCCTAACCCTAACCCTAACCCTAACCCTAACCCTAACCCTAACCCTAACCCTAACCCTAACCCTAACCCTAACCCTAACCCTAACCCTAACCCTAACCCTAACCCTAACCCTAACCCTAACCCTAACCCTAACCCTAACCCTAACCCTAACCCTAACCCTAACCCTAACCCTAACCCTAACCCTAACCCTAACCCTAACCCTAACCCTAACCCTAACCCTAACCCTAACCCTAACCCTAACCCTAACCCTAACCCTAACCCTAACCCTAACCCTAACCCTAACCCTAACCCTAACCCTAACCCTAACCCTAACCCTAACCCTAACCCTAACCCTAACCCTAACCCTAACCCTAACCCTAACCCTAACCCTAACCCTAACCCTAACCCTAACCCTAACCCTAACCCTAACCCTAACCCTAACCCTAACCCTAACCCTAACCCTAACCCTAACCCTAACCCTAACCCTAACCCTAACCCTAACCCTAACCCTAACCCTAACCCTAACCCTAACCCTAACCCTAACCCTAACCCTAACCCTAACCCTAACCCTAACCCTAACCCTAACCCTAACCCTAACCCTAACCCTAACCCTAACCCTAACCCTAACCCTAACCCTAACCCTAACCCTAACCCTAACCCTAACCCTAACCCTAACCCTAACCCTAACCCTAACCCTAACCCTAACCCTAACCCTAACCCTAACCCTAACCCTAACCCTAACCCTAACCCTAACCCTAACCCTAACCCTAACCCTAACCCTAACCCTAACCCTAACCCTAACCCTAACCCTAACCCTAACCCTAACCCTAACCCTAACCCTAACCCTAACCCTAACCCTAACCCTAACCCTAACCCTAACCCTAACCCTAACCCTAACCCTAACCCTAACCCTAACCCTAACCCTAACCCTAACCCTAACCCTAACCCTAACCCTAACCCTAACCCTAACCCTAACCCTAACCCTAACCCTAACCCTAACCCTAACCCTAACCCTAACCCTAACCCTAACCCTAACCCTAACCCTAACCCTAACCCTAACCCTAACCCTAACCCTAACCCTAACCCTAACCCTAACCCTAACCCTAACCCTAACCCTAACCCTAACCCTAACCCTAACCCTAACCCTAACCCTAACCCTAACCCTAACCCTAACCCTAACCCTAACCCTAACCCTAACCCTAACCCTAACCCTAACCCTAACCCTAACCCTAACCCTAACCCTAACCCTAACCCTAACCCTAACCCTAACCCTAACCCTAACCCTAACCCTAACCCTAACCCTAACCCTAACCCTAACCCTAACCCTAACCCTAACCCTAACCCTAACCCTAACCCTAACCCTAACCCTAACCCTAACCCTAACCCTAACCCTAACCCTAACCCTAACCCTAACCCTAACCCTAACCCTAACCCTAACCCTAACCCTAACCCTAACCCTAACCCTAACCCTAACCCTAACCCTAACCCTAACCCTAACCCTAACCCTAACCCTAACCCTAACCCTAACCCTAACCCTAACCCTAACCCTAACCCTAACCCTAACCCTAACCCTAACCCTAACCCTAACCCTAACCCTAACCCTAACCCTAACCCTAACCCTAACCCTAACCCTAACCCTAACCCTAACCCTAACCCTAACCCTAACCCTAACCCTAACCCTAACCCTAACCCTAACCCTAACCCTAACCCTAACCCTAACCCTAACCCTAACCCTAACCCTAACCCTAACCCTAACCCTAACCCTAACCCTAACCCTAACCCTAACCCTAACCCTAACCCTAACCCTAACCCTAACCCTAACCCTAACCCTAACCCTAACCCTAACCCTAACCCTAACCCTAACCCTAACCCTAACCCTAACCCTAACCCTAACCCTAACCCTAACCCTAACCCTAACCCTAACCCTAACCCTAACCCTAACCCTAACCCTAACCCTAACCCTAACCCTAACCCTAACCCTAACCCTAACCCTAACCCTAACCCTAACCCTAACCCTAACCCTAACCCTAACCCTAACCCTAACCCTAACCCTAACCCTAACCCTAACCCTAACCCTAACCCTAACCCTAACCCTAACCCTAACCCTAACCCTAACCCTAACCCTAACCCTAACCCTAACCCTAACCCTAACCCTAACCCTAACCCTAACCCTAACCCTAACCCTAACCCTAACCCTAACCCTAACCCTAACCCTAACCCTAACCCTAACCCTAACCCTAACCCTAACCCTAACCCTAACCCTAACCCTAACCCTAACCCTAACCCTAACCCTAACCCTAACCCTAACCCTAACCCTAACCCTAACCCTAACCCTAACCCTAACCCTAACCCTAACCCTAACCCTAACCCTAACCCTAACCCTAACCCTAACCCTAACCCTAACCCTAACCCTAACCCTAACCCTAACCCTAACCCTAACCCTAACCCTAACCCTAACCCTAACCCTAACCCTAACCCTAACCCTAACCCTAACCCTAACCCTAACCCTAACCCTAACCCTAACCCTAACCCTAACCCTAACCCTAACCCTAACCCTAACCCTAACCCTAACCCTAACCCTAACCCTAACCCTAACCCTAACCCTAACCCTAACCCTAACCCTAACCCTAACCCTAACCCTAACCCTAACCCTAACCCTAACCCTAACCCTAACCCTAACCCTAACCCTAACCCTAACCCTAACCCTAACCCTAACCCTAACCCTAACCCTAACCCTAACCCTAACCCTAACCCTAACCCTAACCCTAACCCTAACCCTAACCCTAACCCTAACCCTAACCCTAACCCTAACCCTAACCCTAACCCTAACCCTAACCCTAACCCTAACCCTAACCCTAACCCTAACCCTAACCCTAACCCTAACCCTAACCCTAACCCTAACCCTAACCCTAACCCTAACCCTAACCCTAACCCTAACCCTAACCCTAACCCTAACCCTAACCCTAACCCTAACCCTAACCCTAACCCTAACCCTAACCCTAACCCTAACCCTAACCCTAACCCTAACCCTAACCCTAACCCTAACCCTAACCCTAACCCTAACCCTAACCCTAACCCTAACCCTAACCCTAACCCTAACCCTAACCCTAACCCTAACCCTAACCCTAACCCTAACCCTAACCCTAACCCTAACCCTAACCCTAACCCTAACCCTAACCCTAACCCTAACCCTAACCCTAACCCTAACCCTAACCCTAACCCTAACCCTAACCCTAACCCTAACCCTAACCCTAACCCTAACCCTAACCCTAACCCTAACCCTAACCCTAACCCTAACCCTAACCCTAACCCTAACCCTAACCCTAACCCTAACCCTAACCCTAACCCTAACCCTAACCCTAACCCTAACCCTAACCCTAACCCTAACCCTAACCCTAACCCTAACCCTAACCCTAACCCTAACCCTAACCCTAACCCTAACCCTAACCCTAACCCTAACCCTAACCCTAACCCTAACCCTAACCCTAACCCTAACCCTAACCCTAACCCTAACCCTAACCCTAACCCTAACCCTAACCCTAACCCTAACCCTAACCCTAACCCTAACCCTAACCCTAACCCTAACCCTAACCCTAACCCTAACCCTAACCCTAACCCTAACCCTAACCCTAACCCTAACCCTAACCCTAACCCTAACCCTAACCCTAACCCTAACCCTAACCCTAACCCTAACCCTAACCCTAACCCTAACCCTAACCCTAACCCTAACCCTAACCCTAACCCTAACCCTAACCCTAACCCTAACCCTAACCCTAACCCTAACCCTAACCCTAACCCTAACCCTAACCCTAACCCTAACCCTAACCCTAACCCTAACCCTAACCCTAACCCTAACCCTAACCCTAACCCTAACCCTAACCCTAACCCTAACCCTAACCCTAACCCTAACCCTAACCCTAACCCTAACCCTAACCCTAACCCTAACCCTAACCCTAACCCTAACCCTAACCCTAACCCTAACCCTAACCCTAACCCTAACCCTAACCCTAACCCTAACCCTAACCCTAACCCTAACCCTAACCCTAACCCTAACCCTAACCCTAACCCTAACCCTAACCCTAACCCTAACCCTAACCCTAACCCTAACCCTAACCCTAACCCTAACCCTAACCCTAACCCTAACCCTAACCCTAACCCTAACCCTAACCCTAACCCTAACCCTAACCCTAACCCTAACCCTAACCCTAACCCTAACCCTAACCCTAACCCTAACCCTAACCCTAACCCTAACCCTAACCCTAACCCTAACCCTAACCCTAACCCTAACCCTAACCCTAACCCTAACCCTAACCCTAACCCTAACCCTAACCCTAACCCTAACCCTAACCCTAACCCTAACCCTAACCCTAACCCTAACCCTAACCCTAACCCTAACCCTAACCCTAACCCTAACCCTAACCCTAACCCTAACCCTAACCCTAACCCTAACCCTAACCCTAACCCTAACCCTAACCCTAACCCTAACCCTAACCCTAACCCTAACCCTAACCCTAACCCTAACCCTAACCCTAACCCTAACCCTAACCCTAACCCTAACCCTAACCCTAACCCTAACCCTAACCCTAACCCTAACCCTAACCCTAACCCTAACCCTAACCCTAACCCTAACCCTAACCCTAACCCTAACCCTAACCCTAACCCTAACCCTAACCCTAACCCTAACCCTAACCCTAACCCTAACCCTAACCCTAACCCTAACCCTAACCCTAACCCTAACCCTAACCCTAACCCTAACCCTAACCCTAACCCTAACCCTAACCCTAACCCTAACCCTAACCCTAACCCTAACCCTAACCCTAACCCTAACCCTAACCCTAACCCTAACCCTAACCCTAACCCTAACCCTAACCCTAACCCTAACCCTAACCCTAACCCTAACCCTAACCCTAACCCTAACCCTAACCCTAACCCTAACCCTAACCCTAACCCTAACCCTAACCCTAACCCTAACCCTAACCCTAACCCTAACCCTAACCCTAACCCTAACCCTAACCCTAACCCTAACCCTAACCCTAACCCTAACCCTAACCCTAACCCTAACCCTAACCCTAACCCTAACCCTAACCCTAACCCTAACCCTAACCCTAACCCTAACCCTAACCCTAACCCTAACCCTAACCCTAACCCTAACCCCTAACCCTAACCCTAACCCTAACCCTAACCCTAACCCTAACCCTAACCCTAACCCTAACCCTAACCCTAACCCTAACCCTAACCCTAACCCTAACCCCTAACCCTAACCCTAACCCTAACCCTAACCCTAACCCTAACCCTAACCCTAACCCTTACCTAACCCTAACCCTAACCCTAACCCTACCCTAACCCTAACCCTAACCCTAACCCTAACCCTAACCCTAACCCTAACCCTAACCCTAACCCTAACCCTAACCCTAACCCTAACCCTAACCCTAACCCTACAACAACAGAAACACATACAACAACAGGAACACATACAACAACAGAAACACGTACAACAACACAAATAGGGACAAACAACAACAGCGTGGCGAGGAGGAACGGTCGGACGACCCCGACTTTGTGGAGAAGGTGCGTGTGATACACACCATCATCAAAACTGTCCACCACCTGAAAAACGTGTCGGCGGACGAACCTCCCTCTGCCATCGCCAAAATGGGACAGTCGCTGGCTGATAACATCAAGCCAGCGGCCCCCACTCCTCACACGCAGGCACTGATAGAGGGGAACGCCAAGAATTGGGCCTTCACCACGGTCCTGATTCTTAGAGACCACTATCAGGGGGTCATGGAGCAGGAGGTGGGGAAACTCACCCACATGTCTGCACACCACTGGCGGAGGCCCTTTGAGGTGGCCTCATCCTGGGCACGCAGAAACCTGGGTCGCCGCCTGGAGGAGGACACATTAAAGCAGACAGAGGCTCTGTTAGTGGCTGGGGTCCCACAGACCACAGACACACACACACCCACACTCACACAAGCACCCACACACACACCCACACTCACACAAGCACCCACACACACACCCACACTCACACAAGCACCCACACACACACCTACACTCCAAACCACACACACACAGGCACCTACACACGCAGCTCCAATCACACACACACCCTCACCTGCACCAACTCAAACAGAGTGCGTGCCCCCCACCCTCGTCCCCCCCGTCCCCCTCGCCGTGACCCCTCCTCGGGATAACGTCATGGTCGTGAGGGCAGACATTGTCCCTCAGCGCCCGACTGTGGTGACCTCCGTGGCCACCATGACGGAGCCTGCCCGGGGAGACTGGTCCCCGGTGATGGGAGAGGACATCCCCCTCCCCCCTGCTCCTCAGGAGACCTCACCTAAGGCCCAGAGGACCACACGCACTCCGGCCAGGGTCGACAGACCACCAAACCCCTGTGTGTTCGAGGGTTTGGACGAGGACATCAGTCCGAGTCCTGCCCTCGTGCCACCTTCGGGCAGACTGAGGTCAGCTGTCCAAAAGAAGCTCAGTCTGGGGCCAAAAACAGCGGCTCCTGAAAAAATAGCACCCCCCAAAACAACAGAGACACAAACACACACAGACAGCACTCCACAGACACCAACATGCAGACCAAGCAGACACATAAACACAAGAAACAAAATGAGGGACTGGAACCTCAGTGTGACGAAAAAGTGGCTTATCATGGGAGACTCGAACGTCGCCAGAATCCCACCCTGCGACATCGAGGGGCTGCAGATCGACAGCTTCCCAGGGGCCACCTTCAGACACGCTGAGGCCATCCTCTCCAGGACCATCGTCTCCGCCACGGTGGAGAAGGTGATCCTGTCCTTCGGCCTGAACAACAGAGGCCAAAACATACAACAGACAACAATTAAACAAATGCAGGCAGCAGTGAGGGCTGCCACCCACAAATTTCCTCAGGCGGAGATTTGGGTACCTTTAATTAATTATTCTGGGGCCCTGCCTGTCTCAGAGATGGATGCCCTCCTCCGCCTGAACGAGTATATCCAGAAAAATCAAAAGTACATCCCCAAACTCCCCAACAGCTCCTTTAAGACAGTGGAGGACAAAATCCACTGGACGAAGGACACTGCTGGTCTCATGCTGCAGCATTGGGGCCAGCACCTAAACTAGAAATCCCCAGAAGCCTGCACGCACAGGAGGGGACTAAAAATGTTTTAGTTCTGGCCAAAAAATTCACACCGACGACCCCACAATTGACCCTGCTTAACAGGGGACTAAATTTTATTCCCACTAAGGGCAGCAACAAAAATCTCATAGAACAGAGCAGATTTGACTTACAGCAATACCACAGACAATTAAAATTGGCCTCACACTTCCAAAATAAACAACAAACAGAGCCCCCTAAATTTACCCCATCCTCCACATGGACTCCCCCTGCTGGCACGCTACCGCCAGAGCTCACTGCCCTCATCACAGCTGATGTCAGTCATTTTGATCAGCACTTCAGACTCAGCCACAATGAGCCAAACCTCAGCCCTGAGGAGGTGGCTGCACTAGAAGAGCTGAAAAACAATAAAAATATTGTTATCAAGCCGGCTGATAAGGGCAGTGTAGTGGTCATCATGGACAGGGAACAGTATCTGTGGGAGGGGTATAGACAGCTTAACGATCCAAAATATTATTCTAAATTAGTGAAACCAATATTTCCGGACACAATTAAATTAATACAAAAAATTATAGAAAACCTGTACATTAAAAAATTTATAAATTTCAAACAAAAGACTTACCTTATGGGCGCACCTGAACCCAGGCCCAGGCTGTTCTATATGCTTCCCAAAATACACAAAGATCCTGCAAAATGGAGTAGGCCACACGAAATCCCTCCAGGCAGGCCTATTGTGTCGGACTGCAGCAGTGACACATACAACACGGCTGAATACATCGACTTCTTCTTGAACCCCCTGTCGACCAAACATGAGAGCTACATTAAAGACACATATCATTTCGTTGAAATTATTAGGAGCCTCCACATCCCACATGACGCCATGTTATTTACTATTGACATTGACAGCCTGTATACTAATATTGACACACAGGAGGGCATACAGGCTGTCAAAAACACATTCTATAAATTCAAAAACAAAAAGAGGCCAGACAAAGAATTGATTCAGTTATTAGAGATTAATTTGACTAGGAATGATTTTGTTTTTAATGAGGATTTCTTCCTCCAAATTAAGGGCACGGCCATGGGGAAGAAATTTGCCCCGGCATACGCCAACATTTTCATGGCTGAGTGGGAGACATCAGCCCTGGCCTCTTGCCAAAAGAAACCCCTCCATTACCTCAGATATCTGGACGATATCTGGGGTGTCTGGCCCCACTCAGAGGAGGATTTCCAAGTTTTTTTACAGACCCTGAACACCCACAACCAGTCCATCACCCTCAAATCCACCACCAGCTACACCTCGGTCGACTTCCTGGACACCACCACCTACAAGGGAGCGGGGTTCAGGGAGACAGGCAGGCTGGATGTGAGGGTATTTTTTAAGGAGACAGACACTCACGCTCTGCTCTTTAGAACCAGCCACCATCCCAAGCACACCTTTGCTGGGCTGGTGAAATCTCAGCTCCTGAGGTTTCATAGGATTTGTAGTGACAAAGGGGATTTTAAGCAGGCCACAAAAACGCTGTTCTCAGCTCTGGCCACTAGAGGGTACCCTCGCTCCTTTTTAAGGAAAAGTCTCAAGACTTTTCTGGAGAAAAGGCCAACACAGACCTCTCCAATCCTCCCCTTTGTCACTACATTTTCCCCGTCAACTGTGAAGCTTGTGAGGGTCATTAGGGGTCATTTCACCTCCTTTATGGCAGACACACAGGTGCTGCAGGAGAGGAGGATCATTGCAGCCTATAGAAAAAATAGGAATCTCCAATCCTATTTAGTAAAGGCTAAACTGCCGTCTCTGTTGACCTCTGCACCCAGAGGTCACAGACAATTTTTCAAGCACCAGACATGGCTGCAAAACAAACACACAAAAACAATTTTTCACTGTCAGCTGCGGGGAAGCCCTCTCACCAGGAATTGTGTTTACCTGGTTACCTGTGCCACCTGTGGGGCAAAGTATGTTGGGGAGACAGGAAACACAATCCTGGTGAGGTTCACTCAGCACAGACATAATATTTTAAGGAAGAAGGAGACTCAGAGGCTGGTGGTGGGACACTACGTCCTCCACGGATGGGACGCGGTCCGTGTCTCTGTCCTGGAGGCCAACCCCAGATGGAGCGTGGCTCAGAGGCGGAGGTCCGAACGCCTCTGGATTATGAGGCTGGGCACGCGACATCCCCACGGCCTCAATGAGAAGTAGGGCATGGTCTCTCTGGGGAGCTGTGATGGCCAGCGCACTGGATCGGGTCCCCTATCCCTAACCCTAACCCCTAACCCTAACCCTAACCCTTCCCCTATCCCTAACCCTAACCCTAACCCTTCCCCTATCCCTAACCCTAACCCTTCCCCTATCCCTAACCCTAACCCTAACCCTTCCCCTATCCCTAACCCTAACCCTTCCCCTAACCCTAACCCTAACCCTAACCTTTCCCCTATCCCTAACCCTAACCCTAACCCTTCCCCTAACCCTAACCCTAACCCTTCCCCTATCCCTAACCCTAACCCTTCCCCTAACCCTAACCTCTAACCCCTAACCCTAACCCGATCCCAAACCCCAACCCTAACACGCCCGTGCCTCCAGCTCTCACGTACGAGACCTGCCTGACCCTCAAATTTCCACCTAATCTAAATAATAATAAATAATAAAACAATACTTACCATACCTGGAAAATAAACATTATTAACATAAATATACACCCTATTAACAATACTTACCTTTACCTGAAAAATAAATGTTAATTTACACCCTAAACAACAAAATACTCACGTCCATCTATAAAAACTACATAAACTCATCAAATACAAACACCAAAATTTGAAAAAAGCACATCAAAACAAACAACACATAGTCAAAAATTATTTACAACTACAATTTTAATAAAATATAATAAATATAACCACAAAAAACAATTATTAAAAATCCTGCTCTCCCATTGGCTGATATTCAAATTCAAATTCGAAGGATGCAGAGCAGGACTCTCTGACTGTGTGTCTGCGAGGGAGGGGCCTGAGCAGAGGTACTGAGGGGAGATACACACGTCTCTCCTCACTCTCTCTTCGCCCTTCGACCAGAGCAGACGTCTCACTAGGAGCAGACACACACACACGTCAGTTAGAGAATATAGGAGAAATAGCTTTTATTTTGTTTTGTTTTAAACAGGCTGCCTGAAGAAGACCCAGATTAGGGTCGAAACGTTGCAACAAGCCTGTTATTTAGTTTATCTTTTTCACAACTCTTTTATTTTACAACCCAAATTGTGGTTTTATTTTATTTTCATTTTATTTTCAAAAAAAACAAAAAAGACCAAAAAAAACAAAAATATATAGATTTAACCTAACACTTACCTGTTAAAACATGAGGGGATATAGTGAGGACGCTGGCTGGACCGAGGTTCGCTACCGCCGTGGCCGGCTTGACCACCGCGGAGAGGTGCGAGCCTGGGCTTACAGCCGCAGCAGACGTCACTCTCCCCCGTACGGCCGCTCACGCTCTGGCCCGGGACAGAGGCCCTCCTACGCCTCTGTTACCCGTGGCAGGCGTGGCGAAGGCTTTCGCCAAACCTTTAACCAAGGCTTCAAGCCACAATTTTTGGAAAACCGGGCTCCTTACGGACCTAGAACAAACAACACAAATAAACACAAGCAGTTCACGAGAACACAGTACAACAACAAGTACGTGAACAGCAACAGAAACACATACAACAACAGGAACACATACAACAACAGAAACATGTACAACAACAGAAACACATACAACAACAGAAACACATACAACAACAGGAACACATACAACAACAGAAACACGTACAACAACACAAATAGGGACAAACAACAACAGCGTGGCGAGGAGGAACGGTCGGACGACCCCGACTTTGTGGAGAAGGTGCGTGTGATACACACCATCATCAAAACTGTCCACCACCTGAAAAACGTGTCGGCGGACGAACCTCCCTCTGCCATCGCCAAAATGGGACAGTCGCTGGCTGATAACATCAAGCCAGCGGCCCCCACTCCTCACACGCAGGCACTGATAGAGGGGAACGCCAAGAATTGGGCCTTCACCACGGTCCTGATTCTTAGAGACCACTATCAGGGGGTCATGGAGCAGGAGGTGGGGAAACTCACCCACATGTCTGCACACCACTGGCGGAGGCCCTTTGAGGTGGCCTCATCCTGGGCACGCAGAAACCTGGGTCGCCGCCTGGAGGAGGACACATTAAAGCAGACAGAGGCTCTGTTAGTGGCTGGGGTCCCACAGACCACAGACACACACACACCCACACTCACACAAGCACCCACACACACACCCACACTCACACAAGCACCCACACACACACCCACACTCACACAAGCACCCACACACACACCTACACTCCAAACCACACACACACAGGCACCTACACACGCAGCTCCAATCACACACACACCCTCACCTGCACCAACTCAAACAGAGTGCGTGCCCCCCACCCTCGTCCCCCCCGTCCCCCTCGCCGTGACCCCTCCTCGGGATAACGTCATGGTCGTGAGGGCAGACATTGTCCCTCAGCGCCCGACTGTGGTGACCTCCGTGGCCACCATGACGGAGCCTGCCCGGGGAGACTGGTCCCCGGTGATGGGAGAGGACATCCCCCTCCCCCCTGCTCCTCAGGAGACCTCACCTAAGGCCCAGAGGACCACACGCACTCCGGCCAGGGTCGACAGACCACCAAACCCCTGTGTGTTCGAGGGTTTGGACGAGGACATCAGTCCGAGTCCTGCCCTCGTGCCACCTTCGGGCAGACTGAGGTCAGCTGTCCAAAAGAAGCTCAGTCTGGGGCCAAAAACAGCGGCTCCTGAAAAAATAGCACCCCCCAAAACAACAGAGACACAAACACACACAGACAGCACTCCACAGACACCAACATGCAGACCAAGCAGACACATAAACACAAGAAACAAAATGAGGGACTGGAACCTCAGTGTGACGAAAAAGTGGCTTATCATGGGAGACTCGAACGTCGCCAGAATCCCACCCTGCGACATCGAGGGGCTGCAGATCGACAGCTTCCCAGGGGCCACCTTCAGACACGCTGAGGCCATCCTCTCCAGGACCATCGTCTCCGCCACGGTGGAGAAGGTGATCCTGTCCTTCGGCCTGAACAACAGAGGCCAAAACATACAACAGACAACAATTAAACAAATGCAGGCAGCAGTGAGGGCTGCCACCCACAAATTTCCTCAGGCGGAGATTTGGGTACCTTTAATTAATTATTCTGGGGCCCTGCCTGTCTCAGAGATGGATGCCCTCCTCCGCCTGAACGAGTATATCCAGAAAAATCAAAAGTACATCCCCAAACTCCCCAACAGCTCCTTTAAGACAGTGGAGGACAAAATCCACTGGACGAAGGACACTGCTGGTCTCATGCTGCAGCATTGGGGCCAGCACCTAAACTAGAAATCCCCAGAAGCCTGCACGCACAGGAGGGGACTAAAAATGTTTTAGTTCTGGCCAAAAAATTCACACCGACGACCCCACAATTGACCCTGCTTAACAGGGGACTAAATTTTATTCCCACTAAGGGCAGCAACAAAAATCTCATAGAACAGAGCAGATTTGACTTACAGCAATACCACAGACAATTAAAATTGGCCTCACACTTCCAAAATAAACAACAAACAGAGCCCCCTAAATTTACCCCATCCTCCACATGGACTCCCCCTGCTGGCACGCTACCGCCAGAGCTCACTGCCCTCATCACAGCTGATGTCAGTCATTTTGATCAGCACTTCAGACTCAGCCACAATGAGCCAAACCTCAGCCCTGAGGAGGTGGCTGCACTAGAAGAGCTGAAAAACAATAAAAATATTGTTATCAAGCCGGCTGATAAGGGCAGTGTAGTGGTCATCATGGACAGGGAACAGTATCTGTGGGAGGGGTATAGACAGCTTAACGATCCAAAATATTATTCTAAATTAGTGAAACCAATATTTCCGGACACAATTAAATTAATACAAAAAATTATAGAAAACCTGTACATTAAAAAATTTATAAATTTCAAACAAAAGACTTACCTTATGGGCGCACCTGAACCCAGGCCCAGGCTGTTCTATATGCTTCCCAAAATACACAAAGATCCTGCAAAATGGAGTAGGCCACACGAAATCCCTCCAGGCAGGCCTATTGTGTCGGACTGCAGCAGTGACACATACAACACGGCTGAATACATCGACTTCTTCTTGAACCCCCTGTCGACCAAACATGAGAGCTACATTAAAGACACATATCATTTCGTTGAAATTATTAGGAGCCTCCACATCCCACATGACGCCATGTTATTTACTATTGACATTGACAGCCTGTATACTAATATTGACACACAGGAGGGCATACAGGCTGTCAAAAACACATTCTATAAATTCAAAAACAAAAAGAGGCCAGACAAAGAATTGATTCAGTTATTAGAGATTAATTTGACTAGGAATGATTTTGTTTTTAATGAGGATTTCTTCCTCCAAATTAAGGGCACGGCCATGGGGAAGAAATTTGCCCCGGCATACGCCAACATTTTCATGGCTGAGTGGGAGACATCAGCCCTGGCCTCTTGCCAAAAGAAACCCCTCCATTACCTCAGATATCTGGACGATATCTGGGGTGTCTGGCCCCACTCAGAGGAGGATTTCCAAGTTTTTTTACAGACCCTGAACACCCACAACCAGTCCATCACCCTCAAATCCACCACCAGCTACACCTCGGTCGACTTCCTGGACACCACCACCTACAAGGGAGCGGGGTTCAGGGAGACAGGCAGGCTGGATGTGAGGGTATTTTTTAAGGAGACAGACACTCACGCTCTGCTCTTTAGAACCAGCCACCATCCCAAGCACACCTTTGCTGGGCTGGTGAAATCTCAGCTCCTGAGGTTTCATAGGATTTGTAGTGACAAAGGGGATTTTAAGCAGGCCACAAAAACGCTGTTCTCAGCTCTGGCCACTAGAGGGTACCCTCGCTCCTTTTTAAGGAAAAGTCTCAAGACTTTTCTGGAGAAAAGGCCAACACAGACCTCTCCAATCCTCCCCTTTGTCACTACATTTTCCCCGTCAACTGTGAAGCTTGTGAGGGTCATTAGGGGTCATTTCACCTCCTTTATGGCAGACACACAGGTGCTGCAGGAGAGGAGGATCATTGCAGCCTATAGAAAAAATAGGAATCTCCAATCCTATTTAGTAAAGGCTAAACTGCCGTCTCTGTTGACCTCTGCACCCAGAGGTCACAGACAATTTTTCAAGCACCAGACATGGCTGCAAAACAAACACACAAAAACAATTTTTCACTGTCAGCTGCGGGGAAGCCCTCTCACCAGGAATTGTGTTTACCTGGTTACCTGTGCCACCTGTGGGGCAAAGTATGTTGGGGAGACAGGAAACACAATCCTGGTGAGGTTCACTCAGCACAGACATAATATTTTAAGGAAGAAGGAGACTCAGAGGCTGGTGGTGGGACACTACGTCCTCCACGGATGGGACGCGGTCCGTGTCTCTGTCCTGGAGGCCAACCCCAGATGGAGCGTGGCTCAGAGGCGGAGGTCCGAACGCCTCTGGATTATGAGGCTGGGCACGCGACATCCCCACGGCCTCAATGAGAAGTAGGGCATGGTCTCTCTGGGGAGCTGTGATGGCCAGCGCACTGGATCGGGTCCCCTATCCCTAACCCTAACCCCTAACCCTAACCCTAACCCTTCCCCTATCCCTAACCCTAACCCTAACCCTTCCCCTATCCCTAACCCTAACCCTTCCCCTATCCCTAACCCTAACCCTAACCCTTCCCCTATCCCTAACCCTAACCCTTCCCCTAACCCTAACCCTAACCCTAACCTTTCCCCTATCCCTAACCCTAACCCTAACCCTTCCCCTAACCCTAACCCTAACCCTTCCCCTATCCCTAACCCTAACCCTTCCCCTAACCCTAACCTCTAACCCCTAACCCTAACCCGATCCCAAACCCCAACCCTAACACGCCCGTGCCTCCAGCTCTCACGTACGAGACCTGCCTGACCCTCAAATTTCCACCTAATCTAAATAATAATAAATAATAAAACAATACTTACCATACCTGGAAAATAAACATTATTAACATAAATATACACCCTATTAACAATACTTACCTTTACCTGAAAAATAAATGTTAATTTACACCCTAAACAACAAAATACTCACGTCCATCTATAAAAACTACATAAACTCATCAAATACAAACACCAAAATTTGAAAAAAGCACATCAAAACAAACAACACATAGTCAAAAATTATTTACAACTACAATTTTAATAAAATATAATAAATATAACCACAAAAAACAATTATTAAAAATCCTGCTCTCCCATTGGCTGATATTCAAATTCAAATTCGAAGGATGCAGAGCAGGACTCTCTGACTGTGTGTCTGCGAGGGAGGGGCCTGAGCAGAGGTGCTGAGGGGAGATACACACGTCTCTCCTCACTCTCTCTTCGCCCTTCGACCAGAGCAGACGTCTCACTAGGAGCAGACACACACACACGTCAGTTAGAGAATATAGGAGAAATAGCTTTTATTTTGTTTTGTTTTAAACAGGCTGCCTGAAGAAGACCCAGATTAGGGTCGAAACGTTGCAACAAGCCTGTTATTTAGTTTATCTTTTTCACAACTCTTTTATTTTACAACCCAAATTGTGGTTTTATTTTATTTTCATTTTATTTTCAAAAAAAACAAAAAAGACCAAAAAAAACAAAAATATATAGATTTAACCTAACACTTACCTGTTAAAACATGAGGGGATATAGTGAGGACGCTGGCTGGACCGAGGTTCGCTACCGCCGTGGCCGGCTTGACCACCGCGGAGAGGTGCGAGCCTGGGCTTACAGCCGCAGCAGACGTCACTCTCCCCCGTACGGCCGCTCACGCTCTGGCCCGGGACAGAGGCCCTCCTACGCCTCTGTTACCCGTGGCAGGCGTGGCGAAGGCTTTCGCCAAACCTTTAACCAAGGCTACAAGCCACAATTTTTGGAAAACCGGGCTCCTTACGGACCTAGAACAAACAACACAAATAAACACAAGCAGTTCACGAGAACACAGTACAACAACAAGTACGTGAACAGCAACAGAAACACATACAACAACAGGAACACATACAACAACAGAAACATGTACAACAACAGAAACACATACAACAACAGAAACACATACAACAACAGGAACACATACAACAACAGAAACACGTACAACAACACAAATAGGGACAAACAACAACAGCGTGGCGAGGAGGAACGGTCGGACGACCCCGACTTTGTGGAGAAGGTGCGTGTGATACACACCATCATCAAAACTGTCCACCACCTGAAAAACGTGTCGGCGGACGAACCTCCCTCTGCCATCGCCAAAATGGGACAGTCGCTGGCTGATAACATCAAGCCAGCGGCCCCCACTCCTCACACGCAGGCACTGATAGAGGGGAACGCCAAGAATTGGGCCTTCACCACGGTCCTGATTCTTAGAGACCACTATCAGGGGGTCATGGAGCAGGAGGTGGGGAAACTCACCCACATGTCTGCACACCACTGGCGGAGGCCCTTTGAGGTGGCCTCATCCTGGGCACGCAGAAACCTGGGTCGCCGCCTGGAGGAGGACACATTAAAGCAGACAGAGGCTCTGTTAGTGGCTGGGGTCCCACAGACCACAGACACACACACACCCACACTCACACAAGCACCCACACACACACCCACACTCACACAAGCACCCACACACACACCCACACTCACACAAGCACCCACACACACACCTACACTCCAAACCACACACACACAGGCACCTACACACGCAGCTCCAATCACACACACACCCTCACCTGCACCAACTCAAACAGAGTGCGTGCCCCCCACCCTCGTCCCCCCCGTCCCCCTCGCCGTGACCCCTCCTCGGGATAACGTCATGGTCGTGAGGGCAGACATTGTCCCTCAGCGCCCGACTGTGGTGACCTCCGTGGCCACCATGACGGAGCCTGCCCGGGGAGACTGGTCCCCGGTGATGGGAGAGGACATCCCCCTCCCCCCTGCTCCTCAGGAGACCTCACCTAAGGCCCAGAGGACCACACGCACTCCGGCCAGGGTCGACAGACCACCAAACCCCTGTGTGTTCGAGGGTTTGGACGAGGACATCAGTCCGAGTCCTGCCCTCGTGCCACCTTCGGGCAGACTGAGGTCAGCTGTCCAAAAGAAGCTCAGTCTGGGGCCAAAAACAGCGGCTCCTGAAAAAATAGCACCCCCCAAAACAACAGAGACACAAACACACACAGACAGCACTCCACAGACACCAACATGCAGACCAAGCAGACACATAAACACAAGAAACAAAATGAGGGACTGGAACCTCAGTGTGACGAAAAAGTGGCTTATCATGGGAGACTCGAACGTCGCCAGAATCCCACCCTGCGACATCGAGGGGCTGCAGATCGACAGCTTCCCAGGGGCCACCTTCAGACACGCTGAGGCCATCCTCTCCAGGACCATCGTCTCCGCCACGGTGGAGAAGGTGATCCTGTCCTTCGGCCTGAACAACAGAGGCCAAAACATACAACAGACAACAATTAAACAAATGCAGGCAGCAGTGAGGGCTGCCACCCACAAATTTCCTCAGGCGGAGATTTGGGTACCTTTAATTAATTATTCTGGGGCCCTGCCTGTCTCAGAGATGGATGCCCTCCTCCGCCTGAACGAGTATATCCAGAAAAATCAAAAGTACATCCCCAAACTCCCCAACAGCTCCTTTAAGACAGTGGAGGACAAAATCCACTGGACGAAGGACACTGCTGGTCTCATGCTGCAGCATTGGGGCCAGCACCTAAACTAGAAATCCCCAGAAGCCTGCACGCACAGGAGGGGACTAAAAATGTTTTAGTTCTGGCCAAAAAATTCACACCGACGACCCCACAATTGACCCTGCTTAACAGGGGACTAAATTTTATTCCCACTAAGGGCAGCAACAAAAATCTCATAGAACAGAGCAGATTTGACTTACAGCAATACCACAGACAATTAAAATTGGCCTCACACTTCCAAAATAAACAACAAACAGAGCCCCCTAAATTTACCCCATCCTCCACATGGACTCCCCCTGCTGGCACGCTACCGCCAGAGCTCACTGCCCTCATCACAGCTGATGTCAGTCATTTTGATCAGCACTTCAGACTCAGCCACAATGAGCCAAACCTCAGCCCTGAGGAGGTGGCTGCACTAGAAGAGCTGAAAAACAATAAAAATATTGTTATCAAGCCGGCTGATAAGGGCAGTGTAGTGGTCATCATGGACAGGGAACAGTATCTGTGGGAGGGGTATAGACAGCTTAACGATCCAAAATATTATTCTAAATTAGTGAAACCAATATTTCCGGACACAATTAAATTAATACAAAAAATTATAGAAAACCTGTACATTAAAAAATTTATAAATTTCAAACAAAAGACTTACCTTATGGGCGCACCTGAACCCAGGCCCAGGCTGTTCTATATGCTTCCCAAAATACACAAAGATCCTGCAAAATGGAGTAGGCCACACGAAATCCCTCCAGGCAGGCCTATTGTGTCGGACTGCAGCAGTGACACATACAACACGGCTGAATACATCGACTTCTTCTTGAACCCCCTGTCGACCAAACATGAGAGCTACATTAAAGACACATATCATTTCGTTGAAATTATTAGGAGCCTCCACATCCCACATGACGCCATGTTATTTACTATTGACATTGACAGCCTGTATACTAATATTGACACACAGGAGGGCATACAGGCTGTCAAAAACACATTCTATAAATTCAAAAACAAAAAGAGGCCAGACAAAGAATTGATTCAGTTATTAGAGATTAATTTGACTAGGAATGATTTTGTTTTTAATGAGGATTTCTTCCTCCAAATTAAGGGCACGGCCATGGGGAAGAAATTTGCCCCGGCATACGCCAACATTTTCATGGCTGAGTGGGAGACATCAGCCCTGGCCTCTTGCCAAAAGAAACCCCTCCATTACCTCAGATATCTGGACGATATCTGGGGTGTCTGGCCCCACTCAGAGGAGGATTTCCAAGTTTTTTTACAGACCCTGAACACCCACAACCAGTCCATCACCCTCAAATCCACCACCAGCTACACCTCGGTCGACTTCCTGGACACCACCACCTACAAGGGAGCGGGGTTCAGGGAGACAGGCAGGCTGGATGTGAGGGTATTTTTTAAGGAGACAGACACTCACGCTCTGCTCTTTAGAACCAGCCACCATCCCAAGCACACCTTTGCTGGGCTGGTGAAATCTCAGCTCCTGAGGTTTCATAGGATTTGTAGTGACAAAGGGGATTTTAAGCAGGCCACAAAAACGCTGTTCTCAGCTCTGGCCACTAGAGGGTACCCTCGCTCCTTTTTAAGGAAAAGTCTCAAGACTTTTCTGGAGAAAAGGCCAACACAGACCTCTCCAATCCTCCCCTTTGTCACTACATTTTCCCCGTCAACTGTGAAGCTTGTGAGGGTCATTAGGGGTCATTTCACCTCCTTTATGGCAGACACACAGGTGCTGCAGGAGAGGAGGATCATTGCAGCCTATAGAAAAAATAGGAATCTCCAATCCTATTTAGTAAAGGCTAAACTGCCGTCTCTGTTGACCTCTGCACCCAGAGGTCACAGACAATTTTTCAAGCACCAGACATGGCTGCAAAACAAACACACAAAAACAATTTTTCACTGTCAGCTGCGGGGAAGCCCTCTCACCAGGAATTGTGTTTACCTGGTTACCTGTGCCACCTGTGGGGCAAAGTATGTTGGGGAGACAGGAAACACAATCCTGGTGAGGTTCACTCAGCACAGACATAATATTTTAAGGAAGAAGGAGACTCAGAGGCTGGTGGTGGGACACTACGTCCTCCACGGATGGGACGCGGTCCGTGTCTCTGTCCTGGAGGCCAACCCCAGATGGAGCGTGGCTCAGAGGCGGAGGTCCGAACGCCTCTGGATTATGAGGCTGGGCACGCGACATCCCCACGGCCTCAATGAGAAGTAGGGCATGGTCTCTCTGGGGAGCTGTGATGGCCAGCGCACTGGATCGGGTCCCCTATCCCTAACCCTAACCCCTAACCCTAACCCTAACCCTTCCCCTATCCCTAACCCTAACCCTAACCCTTCCCCTATCCCTAACCCTAACCCTTCCCCTATCCCTAACCCTAACCCTAACCCTTCCCCTATCCCTAACCCTAACCCTTCCCCTAACCCTAACCCTAACCCTAACCTTTCCCCTATCCCTAACCCTAACCCTAACCCTTCCCCTAACCCTAACCCTAACCCTTCCCCTATCCCTAACCCTAACCCTTCCCCTAACCCTAACCTCTAACCCCTAACCCTAACCCGATCCCAAACCCCAACCCTAACCCTAACCCTAACCCTAACCCTAACCCTAACCCTAACCCTAACCCTAACCCAAAGCTTTTAATACAGGGGAATGCAAAGAATTGGGGTTACACCACTCAACTCATCCTCGAAGAACACTACCAGCACGGTATAGAAACGTGCATGGAGGTTCTAGTCGATTTACTCAACGATGACTGGCAAAAAGCCCACGAAGTGGCCACAAGATGGGCACAGAGAAACATCAAAAACAAACTAAAAGAGGAAACCCTGGAACAAACCCGGGACCTAATGTCGGTGGTGGTACAGACATGGCAGGAGAGAGAGGATTATAAAAACACACCTCTCCTCCTGCACACCTCTGACACACCAGCACACAACAGTAACACCAAGCACACACCACACACACACACACACACAAGCCCAAAGGCCTCCGAGCCACCTCTGAATAAAGAGACGACACAAAAAGAGACCTCACCACCTCACATGAGACCTCAAAAAGAGACCTCACCACCTCACATGAGACCTCAAAAAGAGACCTCACCAACTCACATGAGACCTCAAAAAGAGACCTCACCAACTCACATGAGACCTCAAAAAGAGACCTCACCATCTCACACGGGCTCTGCTCAGCTCTTACAGAGCACAATGATTGACAGCTCACCTCCCAAACAAACACCGCTCCCTCAGAGAGCACTAAGAGCAGCCCGCTCAATAATCAAAAATCCTTGTGTAGCAGAGGATGCGATCATGGACTGGGACATCTCAGCTGTATCTACGCCTCCGGATAAAACAAGACCTGCACCTCCAGTGAAAAAAACAATACCTGAGAGGCTGGTGCTGGTCCACGACACCACACCCAGCCTGATACCCACTCTCACAGAACACAGTCCACAGACAGACACACACACACCCACCCACACACACACAGAAAGGAACAAAACAGTCTCTCAAACCAGCATCACAGACCTATTTGACGACAAACGCTCTCCAACAACAAAGAGACCAACAAAACACATCAACACACTCAAAAAAATGAATGACTGGACCCTGTCTGCCAGAAAAAAATGGCTGATCATGGGGGACTCCAACCTGGCACGCATCCCTGAAATAAACCTGGGGGAGCTACAGGTGGATAGCTTCCCGGGCGCTAACTTTCGGCACGCAGGTGCCATCTTAGAAAAAACAACAGTTACAACTGAGGCGGAAATTGTCATCCTGAATTTTGGACTGAACAATCGCGCACAGAGCTTCAAACAAACTACACAGAGACAACTGCAGCGAACACTCAAAATAGCAAAACAGACATTTCCTGATGCTGACATAAGAGTGCCTGTCATCAACTACTCGCCTCTGTTATCCCACAAGGAACAATCTAATCTGAGAGAACTAAATGAATACATCAGCAAACAGACATATGCTCTGCCCCCTCTGCCTAAACACCTCTTTAAGACAGAGAAAGACAGAATACACTGGACGAGCGAGACAGCCACGGCCATACTCAACCACTGGATCGCACATTTAAACTCAGAGACCCCTCGAGTCTAAAAGATCATGAGGGTGCAAAAAATGTAATACTCTTATGCAAAAAGTTCACACCCAGCGAGGAGCAAATGGCACTCTTAAACAGAGGACTCACATTTATTCCCACTCTCATGAAAAAGAAGAAACAACAGAAACAGCTACTGCTGGACATGCAAAATTATCACAGAAAACTAAAACTCACGGTGTACTTTGAACGCCGACCTCAGACTGAGAGAGTGCCATTTGTCCTCGGGTCGAACTGGACACCGACGGCTGGAAAAATACCCCGTCTCATCAGTGACATCATAAAGGCAGACTCCTATGCTTACAAATCGCTACGCTGGGACCCTGAACCTGAGCACAACATCACCACGGATGAACTCAAGGCTTTGCGTCAACTACGTCAAGACACGCGCATCGTAATCAAGCCCGCGGACAAGGGCAGCAGCATAGTGATCATGGACAGAGAACAATATATCTGGGAGGGAATCAGGCAATTAAACAACTCAGAGCACTACGTCAAACTAGACCAGCCCATGTACTTAGAAACAGCAAAGGAAGCTGAAAGCGTACTGAAACAAATGTTCCAGGAGAAACACATCACCAAAAAACAATTCGATTATCTTAAAGGAAGCGACACGCCCAGATCCAGACGCTTCTACCTACTACCCAAAATACATAAAGAGCCACAAAAGTGGAGCAAACCCTACGAAATCCCTCCTGGCAGACCCATCGTATCCGACTGTGACAGTGAAACATACAATATCGCTCACTATCTGGAGCACTTCCTGAATCCCATCTCTACCAGACACCCCAGTTATCTGAAGGACACATATGATTTTCTAGCAAAAATAAAAGAAATCATGATCCCCAAGGACTCTATATTGTTCACAATCGATATAGACAGCCTATACACCAACATTGAAACAAAAGCGGGCCTGGCAGCTGTTCAAAAATACCTGACTAAACATCCCAACTCAAAAAGACCAGACAAATACATTCTGCAGCTGTTAGAAATGAGTCTGACTAAGAATGATTTTGTCTTCAATAAAGAATTCTACCTGCAGGTCAAAGGGACTGCGATGGGGAAAAAGTTTGCCCCCTCATATGCTAACATCTACATGGCCAATTGGGAAGAATCAGCTTTAGCCAGCGCCACGCTTAAACCTCTGTACTATTATCGATTTCTGGATGACATCTGGGGTGTCTGGACACACTCTAGGGACGATTTCTTGCTCTTTGCAGACCACCTCAACGGCCATCACTCCTCCATCAAAATCAAATACACATTAGATGAACAACAAGTGAACTTCTTGGACACAGTCACCTTTAAAGGACCCGACTTTGATGTGACAGGTAGACTGGACTTCAAGGTGTACTTTAAAGATACAGACACACACGCACTGCTGTTCAAAACTAGCTTCCACCCCAAGCACACATTCAGGGGGATTGTTAAATCACAATTATTACGATTCAAAAGGATTTGCACTCGCCAGGAGGATCTGCAAAGAGCAACAAAAACACTGTTCACGTCGTTAAGACAGAGAGGATACTCCAGGAGCTTTCTCAGGCACGCGCACAGAACGTTCACACAGGTAAAAGAAAAAAAGTATGAACCAGGAAAAATTATCCCCTTCATCTCCACCTATTCGTCAGCCAGTGTCAAATTAAACACCATGATTAAACAAAATTTTCACTCCTTTGTGGCAAACACACCCCACCTACAAAATTACTCCATTATTTCGGCCTACAGAAGGAACAATAATCTACTGGATTATCTCGTCTGCAGCACACTACCTAATTTAGAACCAACTAAACCCACCAAACTCTGCTTCAAATTACAAACAACCCCCTGGATAAAAAACACACACACCGGCCAAATTTTCAACATCAAACCAATTAGTGACCCCGACACACAAAACTGTGTCTATCTGATCAGGTGCGGGAAGTGTGACAAAAAATATGTGGGAGAAACAAAAAATTCAATTAGGACAAGACTCTACCAACACAGATATAACATAAAAAACAAAAAAGAAACAACCACCCACATTGTGGCACACTTCCTGCACCATGACCTTGAAGACCTGCAGGTCACAGGCCTGCAACATAATGCAGACTGGTCAACAACTGACCGAAAAAAAGCAGAGAGGGACTGGATCCTTAGGTTGGGCTGCAGGCACCCCCAGGGCCTCAATGACTGAGGGGGGCGCGGGGTCACCTGAGTGGGTCAATGGACCGTGCACATCAGAGGGGGAGCCACTTCGTGGCCCCCCTTCTGTTCTTCGTTTGCCCCTAACAAGCCAGTGCCTTCTCACCCGGGCCCCCGCGCCCTGCCTCTACATTGGGGACCTCACGGACCTTCACCAGTGCCTAAACCTAACCAGTGGACTGAGTGCCTGAACCTAACCAGTGGGCTGAATGCCTAAACCTAACCAGTGGACTGAGTGCCTGAACCTAACCAGTGGGCTGAGTGCCTAAACCTAACCAGTGGGCTGAGTGCCTGAACCTAACCAGTGGGCTGAATGCCTAAACCTAACCAGTGGACTGAGTGCCTGAACCTAACCAGTGGGCTGAATGCCTAAACCTAACCAGTGGACTGAGAGCCTGAACCTAACCAGTGGGCTGAGTGCCTGAACCTAACCAGTGGGTTGAGTGCCTGAACCTAACCGAGGGGGTTCCCTCGTGACCCTAGAACTTCCTCAAATGACACCCTACCCTCACCCTAACCCTAACCCTAACCAGGGGGGTCTGAGTGCCTAAACCTAACCGTTAGACTCCTCAAATTAGATTGTGATACTTGAAAGAAAAAAACAGATCACAAAATCTAAAAACGTCTATACCGGAAGGTGACACTAGAGGGAGACAAACCAACGGGAGAGGTAGGGGTCTAGAGTTCTTTGAATTTACTGTCCATGATCACTATGCTTCATTCAAATCACATACTGAATTCGGCCGCTAAATTACACACAGAAAAAAACAAATAAAACACAATATACACACACCCACCACACAATCCATTAAATCACATACATTTGAGTCAAAAATACACACAAATCCATCACAAAGACAACCCCCAAGTACAAAGACTACAAATTAATGTGCATCTCTTGAAACTCATGGAGATGACTGAGTACAAAGAAGTGGCGTGCACGTACACGCACACACACACACACACACACACCAATAAACTACAAGCAAAACTAATAAATAAATTCATTTAGGTCAAAAATACACACAAATCCATCACAAAGACAACCCCCAAGTACAAAAAACTACAAATTAATGTGCATCTCTTTAAACTCATGGAGATGACTGAGTACACAGAAGTGGCGTGCACGTACACGCACACACACACACACACACACACACACACACACACCAATAAACTACAAACAAAACTAATAAATAAATTCATTTAGGTCAAAAATACACACAAATCCATCACAAAGACTACCCCCAAGTACAAAAAACTACAAATTAATGTGCATCTCTTTAAACTCATGGAGATGACTGAGTACAAAGAAGTGGCGTGCACGTACACGCACACACACACACACACACACACCAATAAACTACAAGCAAAACTAATAAATAAATTCATTTAGGTCAAAAATACACACAAATCCATCACAAAGACTACCCCCAAGTACAAAAAACTACAAATTAATGTGCATCTCTTTAAACTCATGGAGATGACTGAGTACAAAGAAGTGGCGTGCACGTACACGCACACACACACACACACACACACACACAGTGCAGTCAGTGGGGCCTGGCTCCTCCCATGGAGCTGCAGCAGACTACATAAGCACAGCTCAGGCTCTCCACTTCTCAGTCACTCCGAACTCTCACACCAGAGACACCAGACGTCGACTCAAACTCCAACCATTAATCCAAACGCAACCGCACACACTGTGGAGCTACCCAGCCTGCAGAGTGACTCGCGCATGCGCCCCAAAACTGTTCTTTTAAGAACAACTACTAAACTATTCTTTTCGGAGCAACAACCAAACTATTATTGTGAGAACGAGAACCAAACTGTCCTCTTCAGATCAATAACCAAACTGCTCCTTTTAGAACAACAACCAGATTGTTCTCCTCAAATTGTTGAGTCCCGCCTGATGAAGGCACACGACAGTACTGAAACGTTGCAACAGGACTCGACGATAATGGATCCCAGTGACGACTGGACTCCTGTCCACTACGGACGTGCGCCGGCTGGCCCCCGTAGACGTATCGACATAGGTAACATCCGACGAAATGACCAACCTGATCCACGGCGGATTATAAACCGCAATCACACACAAAACAGACCCACATATGCAGAGACTGTACGCGGTGGGCGATTCGCTCCTGCCTGGGACATGGGGAGGCCCGACGCGACAGAGGCTCCACCTAAACACACTGCCCGCTTTACGGCTGACCCTCGACCGACAGGGTGGGTGCGTCCTCCCGCGCCTCCTCACGCCGCACAGTCCCACAGACAAGACAACAACCCGAACTACATCAAACCTGATCCTGCATTTAGTAAAATGACTAAAGAAATGTACAAGTTAATCAGGATGGTGCATCATGTAGGAAACATCTCGACCCTGATCGAACCTCCTACAGTGACACGCATCATTGACTACCTGACAAATATTATCTCCCCAGCAGTTCCTACTGAAAAAACAAAGCTTTTAATACAGGGGAATGCAAAGAATTGGGGTTACACCACTCAACTCATCCTCGAAGAACACTACCAGCACGGTATAGAAACGTGCATGGAGGTTCTAGTCGATTTACTCAACGATGACTGGCAAAAAGCCCACGAAGTGGCCACAAGATGGGCACAGAGAAACATCAAAAACAAACTAAAAGAGGAAACCCTGGAACAAACCCGGGACCTAATGTCGGTGGTGGTACAGACATGGCAGGAGAGAGAGGATTATAAAAACACACCTCTCCTCCTGCACACCTCTGACACACCAGCACACAACAGTAACACCAAGCACACACCACACACACACACACACACAAGCCCAAAGGCCTCCGAGCCACCTCTGAATAAAGAGACGACACAAAAAGAGACCTCACCACCTCACATGAGACCTCAAAAAGAGACCTCACCACCTCACATGAGACCTCAAAAAGAGACCTCACCAACTCACATGAGACCTCAAAAAGAGACCTCACCAACTCACATGAGACCTCAAAAAGAGACCTCACCATCTCACACGGGCTCTGCTCAGCTCTTACAGAGCACAATGATTGACAGCTCACCTCCCAAACAAACACCGCTCCCTCAGAGAGCACTAAGAGCAGCCCGCTCAATAATCAAAAATCCTTGTGTAGCAGAGGATGCGATCATGGACTGGGACATCTCAGCTGTATCTACGCCTCCGGATAAAACAGGACCTGCACCTCCAGTGAAAAAAACAATACCTGAGAGGCTGGTGCTGGTCCACGACACCACACCCAGCCTGATACCCACTCTCACAGAACACAGTCCACAGACAGACACACACACACCCACCCACACACACACAGAAAGGAACAAAACAGTCTCTCAAACCAGCATCACAGACCTATTTGACGACAAACGCTCTCCAACAACAAAGAGACCAACAAAACACATCAACACACTCAAAAAAATGAATGACTGGACCCTGTCTGCCAGAAAAAAATGGCTGATCATGGGGGACTCCAACCTGGCACGCATCCCTGAAATAAACCTGGGGGAGCTACAGGTGGATAGCTTCCCGGGCGCTAACTTTCGGCACGCAGGTGCCATCTTAGAAAAAACAACAGTTACAACTGAGGCGGAAATTGTCATCCTGAATTTTGGACTGAACAATCGCGCACAGAGCTTCAAACAAACTACACAGAGACAACTGCAGCGAACACTCAAAATAGCAAAACAGACATTTCCTGATGCTGACATAAGAGTGCCTGTCATCAACTACTCGTCTCTGTTATCCCACAAGGAACAATCTAATCTGAGAGAACTAAATGAATACATCAGCAAACAGACATATGCTCTGCCCCCTCTGCCTAAACACCTCTTTAAGACAGAGAAAGACAGAATACACTGGACGAGCGAGACAGCCACGGCCATACTCAACCACTGGATCGCACATTTAAACTCAGAGACCCCTCGAGTCTAAAAGATCATGAGGGTGCAAAAAATGTAATACTCTTATGCAAAAAGTTCACACCCAGCGAGGAGCAAATGGCACTCTTAAACAGAGGACTCACATTTATTCCCACTCTCATGAAAAAGAAGAAACAACAGAAACAGCTACTGCTGGACATGCAAAATTATCACAGAAAACTAAAACTCACGGTGTACTTTGAACGCCGACCTCAGACTGAGAGAGTGCCATTTGTCCTCGGGTCGAACTGGACACCGACGGCTGGAAAAATACCCCGTCTCATCAGTGACATCATAAAGGCAGACTCCTATGCTTACAAATCGCTACGCTGGGACCCTGAACCTGAGCACAACATCACCACGGATGAACTCAAGGCTTTGCGTCAACTACGTCAAGACACACGCATCGTAATCAAGCCCGCGGACAAGGGCAGCAGCATAGTGATCATGGACAGAGAACAATATATCTGGGAGGGAATCAGGCAATTAAACAACTCAGAGCACTACGTCAAACTAGACCAGCCCATGTACTTAGAAACAGCAAAGGAAGCTGAAAGCGTACTGAAACAAATGCTCCAGGAGAAACACATCACCAAAAAACAATTCGATTATCTTAAAGGAAGCGACACGCCCAGATCCAGACGCTTCTACCTACTACCCAAAATACATAAAGAGCCACAAAAGTGGAGCAAACCCTACGAAATCCCTCCTGGCAGACCCATCGTATCCGACTGTGACAGTGAAACATACAATATCGCTCACTATCTGGAGCACTTCCTGAATCCCATCTCTACCAGACACCCCAGTTATCTGAAGGACACATATGATTTTCTAGCAAAAATAAAAGAAATCATGATCCCCAAGGACTCTATATTGTTCACAATCGATATAGACAGCCTATACACCAACATTGAAACAAAAGCGGGCCTGGCAGCTGTTCAAAAATACCTGACTAAACATCCCAACTCAAAAAGACCAGACAAATACATTCTGCAGCTGTTAGAAATGAGTCTGACTAAGAATGATTTTGTCTTCAATAAAGAATTCTACCTGCAGGTCAAAGGGACTGCGATGGGGAAAAAGTTTGCCCCCTCATATGCTAACATCTACATGGCCAATTGGGAAGAATCAGCTTTAGCCAGCGCCACGCTTAAACCTCTGTACTATCATCGATTTCTGGATGACATCTGGGGTGTCTGGACACACTCTAGGGACGATTTCTTGCTCTTTGCAGACCACCTCAACGGCCATCACTCCTCCATCAAAATCAAATACACATTAGATGAACAACAAGTGAACTTCTTGGACACAGTCACCTTTAAAGGACCCGACTTTGATGTGACAGGTAGACTGGACTTCAAGGTGTACTTTAAAGATACAGACACACACGCACTGCTGTTCAAAACTAGCTTCCACCCCAAGCACACATTCAGGGGGATTGTTAAATCACAATTATTACGATTCAAAAGGATTTGCACTCGCCAGGAGGATCTGCAAAGAGCAACAAAAACACTGTTCACGTCGTTAAGACAGAGAGGATACTCCAGGAGCTTTCTCAGGCACGCGCACAGAACGTTCACACAGGTAAAAGAAAAAAAGTATGAACCAGGAAAAATTATCCCCTTCATCTCCACCTATTCGTCAGCCAGTGTCAAATTAAACACCATGATTAAACAAAATTTTCACTCCTTTGTGGCAAACACACCCCACCTACAAAATTACTCCATTATTTCGGCCTACAGAAGGAACAATAATCTACTGGATTATCTCGTCTGCAGCACACTACCTAATTTAGAACCAACTAAACCCACCAAACTCTGCTTCAAATTACAAACAACCCCCTGGATAAAAAACACACACACCGGCCAAATTTTCAACATCAAACCAATTAGTGACCCCGACACACAAAACTGTGTCTATCTGATCAGGTGCGGGAAGTGTGACAAAAAATATGTGGGAGAAACAAAAAATTCAATTAGGACAAGACTCTACCAACACAGATATAACATAAAAAACAAAAAAGAAACAACCACCCACATTGTGGCACACTTCCTGCACCATGACCTTGAAGACCTGCAGGTCACAGGCCTGCAACATAATGCAGACTGGTCAACAACTGACCGAAAAAAAGCAGAGAGGGACTGGATCCTTAGGTTGGGCTGCAGGCACCCCCAGGGCCTCAATGACTGAGGGGGGCGCGGGGTCACCTGAGTGGGTCAATGGACCGTGCACATCAGAGGGGGAGCCACTTCGTGGCCCCCCTTCTGTTCTTCGTTTGCCCCTAACAAGCCAGTGCCTTCTCACCCGGGCCCCCGCGCCCTGCCTCTACATTGGGGACCTCACGGACCTTCACCAGTGCCTAAACCTAACCAGTGGACTGAGTGCCTGAACCTAACCAGTGGGCTGAATGCCTAAACCTAACCAGTGGACTGAGTGCCTGAACCTAACCAGTGGGCTGAGTGCCTAAACCTAACCAGTGGACTGAGTGCCTGAACCTAACCAGTGGGCTGAGTGCCTAAACCTAACCAGTGGACTGAGTGCCTGAACCTAACCAGTGGGCTGAGTGCCTGAACCTAACCAGTGGGCTGAGTGCCTGAACCTAACCGAGGGGGTTCCCTCGTGACCCTAGAGCTTCCTCAAATGACACCCTACCCTCACCCTAACCCTAACCCTAACCAGGGGGGTCTGAGTGCCTAAACCTAACCGTTAGACTCCTCAAATTAGATTGTGATACTTGAAAGAAAAAAACAGATCACAAAATCTAAAAATGTCTAGACCGGAAGGTGACACTAGAGGGAGACAAACCAACGGGAGAGGTAGGGGTCTAGAGTTCTTTGAATTTACTGTCCATGATCACTATGCTTCATTCAAATCACATACTGAATTCGGCCGCTAAATTACACACAGAAAAAAACAAATAAAACACAATATACACACACCCACCACACAATCCATTAAATCACATACATTTGAGTCAAAAATACACACAAATCCATCACAAAGACAACCCCCAAGTACAAAAAACTACAAATTAATGTGCATCTCTTTAAACTCATGGAGATGACTGAGTACAAAGAAGTGGCGTGCACGTACACGCACACACACACACACACACACACCAATAAACTACAAGCAAAACTAATAAATAAATTCATTTAGGTCAAAAATACACACAAATCCATCACAAAGACTACCCCCAAGTACAAAAAACTACAAATTAATGTGCATCTCTTTAAACTCATGGAGATGACTGAGTACAAAGAAGTGGCGTGCACGTACACACACACACACACACACACATCAATAAATTACAAATAAAATTAATAAATAAATTCATTTAGGTCAAAAATACACACAAATCCATCACAAAGACAACCCCCAAGTACAAAGACTACAAATTAATGTGCATCTCTTTAAACTCATGGAGATGACTGAGTACAAAGAAGTGGCGTGCACGTACACGCACACACACACACACACACACACCAATAAACTACAAGCAAAACTAATAAATAAATTCATTTAGGTCAAAAATACACACAAATCCATCACAAAGACTACCCCCAAGTACAAAAAAACTACAAATTA
The DNA here is from genome assembly GCF_947650265.1 of Symphodus melops. Taxonomy (NCBI): domain Eukaryota; kingdom Metazoa; phylum Chordata; class Actinopteri; order Labriformes; family Labridae; genus Symphodus; species Symphodus melops. The sequence goes on along the minus strand of NW_027636487.1, from coordinate 53,928 downwards.
ATGTGCATCTCTTTAAACTCATGGAGATGACTGAGTACAAAGAAGTGGCGTGCACGTACACGCACACACACACACACACACACACACACAGTGCAGTCAGTGGGGCCTGGCTCCTCCCATGGAGCTGCAGCAGACTACATAAGCACAGCTCAGGCTCTCCACTTCTCAGTCACTCCGAACTCTCACACCAGAGACACCAGACGTCGACTCAAACTCCAACCATTAATCCAAACGCAACCGCACACACTGTGGAGCTACCCAGCCTGCAGAGTGACTCGCGCATGCGCCCCAAAACTGTTCTTTTAAGAACAACTACTAAACTATTCTTTTCGGAGCAACAACCAAACTATTATTGTGAGAACGAGAACCAAACTGTCCTCTTCAGATCAATAACCAAACTGCTCCTTTTAGAACAACAACCAGATTGTTCTCCTCAAATTGTTGAGTCCCGCCTGATGAAGGTACACGACAGTACTGAAACGTTGCAACAGGACTCGACGATAATGGATCCCAGTGACGACTGGACTCCTGTCCACTACGGACGTGCGCCGGCTGGCCCCCGTAGACGTATCGACATAGGTAACATCCGACGAAATGACCAACCTGATCCACGGCGGATTATAAACCGCAATCACACACAAAACAGACCCACATATGCAGAGACTGTACGCGGTGGGCGATTCGCTCCTGCCTGGGACATGGGGAGGCCCGACGCGACAGAGGCTCCACCTAAACACACTGCCCGCTTTACGGCTGACCCTCGACCGACAGGGTGGGTGCGTCCTCCCGCGCCTCCTCACGCCGCACAGTCCCACAGACAAGACAACAACCCGAACTACATCAAACCTGATCCTGCATTTAGTAAAATGACTAAAGAAATGTACAAGTTAATCAGGATGGTGCATCATGTAGGAAACATCTCGACCCTGATCGAACCTCCTACAGTGACACGCATCATTGACTACCTGACAAATATTATCTCCCCAGCAGTTCCTACTGAAAAAACAAAGCTTTTAATACAGGGGAATGCAAAGAATTGGGGTTACACCACTCAACTCATCCTCGAAGAACACTACCAGCACGGTATAGAAACGTGCATGGAGGTTCTAGTCGATTTACTCAACGATGACTGGCAAAAAGCCCACGAAGTGGCCACAAGATGGGCACAGAGAAACATCAAAAACAAACTAAAAGAGGAAACCCTGGAACAAACCCGGGACCTAATGTCGGTGGTGGTACAGACATGGCAGGAGAGAGAGGATTATAAAAACACACCTCTCCTCCTGCACACCTCTGACACACCAGCACACAACAGTAACACCAAGCACACACCACACACACACACACACACAAGCCCAAAGGCCTCCGAGCCACCTCTGAATAAAGAGACGACACAAAAAGAGACCTCACCACCTCACATGAGACCTCAAAAAGAGACCTCACCACCTCACATGAGACCTCAAAAAGAGACCTCACCAACTCACATGAGACCTCAAAAAGAGACCTCACCAACTCACATGAGACCTCAAAAAGAGACCTCACCATCTCACACGGGCTCTGCTCAGCTCTTACAGAGCACAATGATTGACAGCTCACCTCCCAAACAAACACCGCTCCCTCAGAGAGCACTAAGAGCAGCCCGCTCAATAATCAAAAATCCTTGTGTAGCAGAGGATGCGATCATGGACTGGGACATCTCAGCTGTATCTACGCCTCCGGATAAAACAAGACCTGCACCTCCAGTGAAAAAAACAATACCTGAGAGGCTGGTGCTGGTCCACGACACCACACCCAGCCTGATACCCACTCTCACAGAACACAGTCCACAGACAGACACACACACACCCACCCACACACACACAGAAAGGAACAAAACAGTCTCTCAAACCAGCATCACAGACCTATTTGACGACAAACGCTCTCCAACAACAAAGAGACCAACAAAACACATCAACACACTCAAAAAAATGAATGACTGGACCCTGTCTGCCAGAAAAAAATGGCTGATCATGGGGGACTCCAACCTGGCACGCATCCCTGAAATAAACCTGGGGGAGCTACAGGTGGATAGCTTCCCGGGCGCTAACTTTCGGCACGCAGGTGCCATCTTAGAAAAAACAACAGTTACAACTGAGGCGGAAATTGTCATCCTGAATTTTGGACTGAACAATCGCGCACAGAGCTTCAAACAAACTACACAGAGACAACTGCAGCGAACACTCAAAATAGCAAAACAGACATTTCCTGATGCTGACATAAGAGTGCCTGTCATCAACTACTCGTCTCTGTTATCCCACAAGGAACAATCTAATCTGAGAGAACTAAATGAATACATCAGCAAACAGACATATGCTCTGCCCCCTCTGCCTAAACACCTCTTTAAGACAGAGAAAGACAGAATACACTGGACGAGCGAGACAGCCACGGCCATACTCAACCACTGGATCGCACATTTAAACTCAGAGACCCCTCGAGTCTAAAAGATCATGAGGGTGCAAAAAATGTAATACTCTTATGCAAAAAGTTCACACCCAGCGAGGAGCAAATGGCACTCTTAAACAGAGGACTCACATTTATTCCCACTCTCATGAAAAAGAAGAAACAACAGAAACAGCTACTGCTGGACATGCAAAATTATCACAGAAAACTAAAACTCACGGTGTACTTTGAACGCCGACCTCAGACTGAGAGAGTGCCATTTGTCCTCGGGTCGAACTGGACACCGACGGCTGGAAAAATACCCCGTCTCATCAGTGACATCATAAAGGCAGACTCCTATGCTTACAAATCGCTACGCTGGGACCCTGAACCTGAGCACAACATCACCACGGATGAACTCAAGGCTTTGCGTCAACTACGTCAAGACACACGCATCGTAATCAAGCCCGCGGACAAGGGCAGCAGCATAGTGATCATGGACAGAGAACAATATATCTGGGAGGGAATCAGGCAATTAAACAACTCAGAGCACTACGTCAAACTAGACCAGCCCATGTACTTAGAAACAGCAAAGGAAGCTGAAAGCGTACTGAAACAAATGCTCCAGGAGAAACACATCACCAAAAAACAATTCGATTATCTTAAAGGAAGCGACACGCCCAGATCCAGACGCTTCTACCTACTACCCAAAATACATAAAGAGCCACAAAAGTGGAGCAAACCCTACGAAATCCCTCCTGGCAGACCCATCGTATCCGACTGTGACAGTGAAACATACAATATCGCTCACTATCTGGAGCACTTCCTGAATCCCATCTCTACCAGACACCCCAGTTATCTGAAGGACACATATGATTTTCTAGCAAAAATAAAAGAAATCATGATCCCCAAGGACTCTATATTGTTCACAATCGATATAGACAGCCTATACACCAACATTGAAACAAAAGCGGGCCTGGCAGCTGTTCAAAAATACCTGACTAAACATCCCAACTCAAAAAGACCAGACAAATACATTCTGCAGCTGTTAGAAATGAGTCTGACTAAGAATGATTTTGTCTTCAATAAAGAATTCTACCTGCAGGTCAAAGGGACTGCGATGGGGAAAAAGTTTGCCCCCTCATATGCTAACATCTACATGGCCAATTGGGAAGAATCAGCTTTAGCCAGCGCCACGCTTAAACCTCTGTACTATTATCGATTTCTGGATGACATCTGGGGTGTCTGGACACACTCTAGGGACGATTTCTTGCTCTTTGCAGACCACCTCAACGGCCATCACTCCTCCATCAAAATCAAATACACATTAGATGAACAACAAGTGAACTTCTTGGACACAGTCACCTTTAAAGGACCCGACTTTGATGTGACAGGTAGACTGGACTTCAAGGTGTACTTTAAAGATACAGACACACACGCACTGCTGTTCAAAACTAGCTTCCACCCCAAGCACACATTCAGGGGGATTGTTAAATCACAATTATTACGATTCAAAAGGATTTGCACTCGCCAGGAGGATCTGCAAAGAGCAACAAAAACACTGTTCACGTCGTTAAGACAGAGAGGATACTCCAGGAGCTTTCTCAGGCACGCGCACAGAACGTTCACACAGGTAAAAGAAAAAAAGTATGAACCAGGAAAAATTATCCCCTTCATCTCCACCTATTCGTCAGCCAGTGTCAAATTAAACACCATGATTAAACAAAATTTTCACTCCTTTGTGGCAAACACACCCCACCTACAAAATTACTCCATTATTTCGGCCTACAGAAGGAACAATAATCTACTGGATTATCTCGTCTGCAGCACACTACCTAATTTAGAACCAACTAAACCCACCAAACTCTGCTTCAAATTACAAACAACCCCCTGGATAAAAAACACACACACCGGCCAAATTTTCAACATCAAACCAATTAGTGACCCCGACACACAAAACTGTGTCTATCTGATCAGGTGCGGGAAGTGTGACAAAAAATATGTGGGAGAAACAAAAAATTCAATTAGGACAAGACTCTACCAACACAGATATAACATAAAAAACAAAAAAGAAACAACCACCCACATTGTGGCACACTTCCTGCACCATGACCTTGAAGACCTGCAGGTCACAGGCCTGCAACATAATGCAGACTGGTCAACAACTGACCGAAAAAAAGCAGAGAGGGACTGGATCCTTAGGTTGGGCTGCAGGCACCCCCAGGGCCTCAATGACTGAGGGGGGCGCGGGGTCACCTGAGTGGGTCAATGGACCGTGCACATCAGAGGGGGAGCCACTTCGTGGCCCCCCTTCTGTTCTTCGTTTGCCCCTAACAAGCCAGTGCCTTCTCACCCGGGCCCCCGCGCCCTGCCTCTACATTGGGGACCTCACGGACCTTCACCAGTGCCTAAACCTAACCAGTGGACTGAGTGCCTGAACCTAACCAGTGGGCTGAATGCCTAAACCTAACCAGTGGACTGAGTGCCTGAACCTAACCAGTGGGCTGAGTGCCTAAACCTAACCAGTGGACTGAGTGCCTGAACCTAACCAGTGGGCTGAGTGCCTAAACCTAACCAGTGGACTGAGTGCCTGAACCTAACCAGTGGGCTGAGTGCCTGAACCTAACCAGTGGACTGAGTGCCTGAACCTAACCAGTGGGCTGAGTGCCTAAACCTAACCAGTGGACTGAGAGCCTGAACCTAACCAGTGGGCTGAGTGCCTGAACCTAACCAGTGGGCTGAGTGCCTGAACCTAACCGAGGGGGTTCCCTCGTGACCCTAGAGCTTCCTCAAATGACACCCTACCCTCACCCTAACCCTAACCCTAACCAGGGGGGTCTGAGTGCCTAAACCTAACCGTTAGACTCCTCAAATTAGATTGTGATACTTGAAAGAAAAAAACAGATCACAAAATCTAAAAATGTCTAGACCGGAAGGTGACACTAGAGGGAGACAAACCAACGGGAGAGGTAGGGGTCTAGAGTTCTTTGAATTTACTGTCCATGATCACTATGCTTCATTCAAATCACATACTGAATTCGGCCGCTAAATTACACACAGAAAAAAACAAATAAAACACAATATACACACACCCACCACACAATCCATTAAATCACATACATTTGAGTCAAAAATACACACAAATCCATCACAAAGACAACCCCCAAGTACAAAAAACTACAAATTAATGTGCATCTCTTTAAACTCATGGAGATGACTGAGTACAAAGAAGTGGCGTGCACGTACACGCACACACACACACACACACACACCAATAAACTACAAGCAAAACTAATAAATAAATTCATTTAGGTCAAAAATACACACAAATCCATCACAAAGACTACCCCCAAGTACAAAAAACTACAAATTAATGTGCATCTCTTTAAACTCATGGAGATGACTGAGTACAAAGAAGTGGCGTGCACGTACACACACACACACACACACACATCAATAAATTACAAATAAAATTAATAAATAAATTCATTTAGGTCAAAAATACACACAAATCCATCACAAAGACAACCCCCAAGTACAAAGACTACAAATTAATGTGCATCTCTTTAAACTCATGGAGATGACTGAGTACAAAGAAGTGGCGTGCACGTACACGCACACACACACACACACACACACCAATAAACTACAAGCAAAACTAATAAATAAATTCATTTAGGTCAAAAATACACACAAATCCATCACAAAGACTACCCCCAAGTACAAAAAACTACAAATTAATGTGCATCTCTTTAAACTCATGGAGATGACTGAGTACAAAGAAGTGGCGTGCACGTACACGCACACACACACACACACACACACACACAGTGCAGTCAGTGGGGCCTGGCTCCTCCCATGGAGCTGCAGCAGACTACATAAGCACAGCTCAGGCTCTCCACTTCTCAGTCACTCCGAACTCTCACACCAGAGACACCAGACGTCGACTCAAACTCCAACCATTAATCCAAACGCAACCGCACACACTGTGGAGCTACCCAGCCTGCAGAGTGACTCGCGCATGCGCCCCAAAACTGTTCTTTTAAGAACAACTACTAAACTATTCTTTTCGGAGCAACAACCAAACTATTATTGTGAGAACGAGAACCAAACTGTCCTCTTCAGATCAATAACCAAACTGCTCCTTTTAGAACAACAACCAGATTGTTCTCCTCAAATTGTTGAGTCCCGCCTGATGAAGGTACACGACAGTACTGAAACGTTGCAACAGGACTCGACGATAATGGATCCCAGTGACGACTGGACTCCTGTCCACTACGGACGTGCGCCGGCTGGCCCCCGTAGACGTATCGACATAGGTAACATCCGACGAAATGACCAACCTGATCCACGGCGGATTATAAACCGCAATCACACACAAAACAGACCCACATATGCAGAGACTGTACGCGGTGGGCGATTCGCTCCTGCCTGGGACATGGGGAGGCCCGACGCGGCAGAGGCTCCACCTAAACACACTGCCCGCTTTACGGCTGACCCTCGACCGACAGGGTGGGTGCGTCCTCCCGCGCCTCCTCACGCCGCACAGTCCCACAGACAAGACAACAACCCGAACTACATCAAACCTGATCCTGCATTTAGTAAAATGACTAAAGAAATGTACAAGTTAATCAGGATGGTGCATCATGTAGGAAACATCTCGACCCTGATCGAACCTCCTACAGTGACACGCATCATTGACTACCTGACAAATATTATCTCCCCAGCAGTTCCTACTGAAAAAACAAAGCTTTTAATACAGGGGAATGCAAAGAATTGGGGTTACACCACTCAACTCATCCTCGAAGAACACTACCAGCACGGTATAGAAACGTGCATGGAGGTTCTAGTCGATTTACTCAACGATGACTGGCAAAAAGCCCACGAAGTGGCCACAAGATGGGCACAGAGAAACATCAAAAACAAACTAAAAGAGGAAACCCTGGAACAAACCCGGGACCTAATGTCGGTGGTGGTACAGACATGGCAGGAGAGAGAGGATTATAAAAACACACCTCTCCTCCTGCACACCTCTGACACACCAGCACACAACAGTAACACCAAGCACACACCACACACACACACACACACAAGCCCAAAGGCCTCCGAGCCACCTCTGAATAAAGAGACGACACAAAAAGAGACCTCACCACCTCACATGAGACCTCAAAAAGAGACCTCACCACCTCACATGAGACCTCAAAAAGAGACCTCACCACCTCACATGAGACCTCAAAAAGAGACCTCACCACCTCACATGAGACCTCAAAAAGAGACCTCACCAACTCACATGAGACCTCAAAAAGAGACCTCACCAACTCACATGAGACCTCAAAAAGAGACCTCACCATCTCACACGGGCTCTGCTCAGCTCTTACAGAGCACAATGATTGACAGCTCACCTCCCAAACAAACACCGCTCCCTCAGAGAGCACTAAGAGCAGCCCGCTCAATAATCAAAAATCCTTGTGTAGCAGAGGATGCGATCATGGACTGGGACATCTCAGCTGTATCTACGCCTCCGGATAAAACAAGACCTGCACCTCCAGTGAAAAAAACAATACCTGAGAGGCTGGTGCTGGTCCACGACACCACACCCAGCCTGATACCCACTCTCACAGAACACAGTCCACAGACAGACACACACACACCCACCCACACACACACAGAAAGGAACAAAACAGTCTCTCAAACCAGCATCACAGACCTATTTGACGACAAACGCTCTCCAACAACAAAGAGACCAACAAAACACATCAACACACTCAAAAAAATGAATGACTGGACCCTGTCTGCCAGAAAAAAATGGCTGATCATGGGGGACTCCAACCTGGCACGCATCCCTGAAATAAACCTGGGGGAGCTACAGGTGGATAGCTTCCCGGGCGCTAACTTTCGGCACGCAGGTGCCATCTTAGAAAAAACAACAGTTACAACTGAGGCGGAAATTGTCATCCTGAATTTTGGACTGAACAATCGCGCACAGAGCTTCAAACAAACTACACAGAGACAACTGCAGCGAACACTCAAAATAGCAAAACAGACATTTCCTGATGCTGACATAAGAGTGCCTGTCATCAACTACTCGTCTCTGTTATCCCACAAGGAACAATCTAATCTGAGAGAACTAAATGAATACATCAGCAAACAGACATATGCTCTGCCCCCTCTGCCTAAACACCTCTTTAAGACAGAGAAAGACAGAATACACTGGACGAGCGAGACAGCCACGGCCATACTCAACCACTGGATCGCACATTTAAACTCAGAGACCCCTCGAGTCTAAAAGATCATGAGGGTGCAAAAAATGTAATACTCTTATGCAAAAAGTTCACACCCAGCGAGGAGCAAATGGCACTCTTAAACAGAGGACTCACATTTATTCCCACTCTCATGAAAAAGAAGAAACAACAGAAACAGCTACTGCTGGACATGCAAAATTATCACAGAAAACTAAAACTCACGGTGTACTTTGAACGCCGACCTCAGACTGAGAGAGTGCCATTTGTCCTCGGGTCGAACTGGACACCGACGGCTGGAAAAATACCCCGTCTCATCAGTGACATCATAAAGGCAGACTCCTATGCTTACAAATCGCTACGCTGGGACCCTGAACCTGAGCACAACATCACCACGGATGAACTCAAGGCTTTGCGTCAACTACGTCAAGACACACGCATCGTAATCAAGCCCGCGGACAAGGGCAGCAGCATAGTGATCATGGACAGAGAACAATATATCTGGGAGGGAATCAGGCAATTAAACAACTCAGAGCACTACGTCAAACTAGACCAGCCCATGTACTTAGAAACAGCAAAGGAAGCTGAAAGCGTACTGAAACAAATGCTCCAGGAGAAACACATCACCAAAAAACAATTCGATTATCTTAAAGGAAGCGACACGCCCAGATCCAGACGCTTCTACCTACTACCCAAAATACATAAAGAGCCACAAAAGTGGAGCAAACCCTACGAAATCCCTCCTGGCAGACCCATCGTATCCGACTGTGACAGTGAAACATACAATATCGCTCACTATCTGGAGCACTTCCTGAATCCCATCTCTACCAGACACCCCAGTTATCTGAAGGACACATATGATTTTCTAGCAAAAATAAAAGAAATCATGATCCCCAAGGACTCTATATTGTTCACAATCGATATAGACAGCCTATACACCAACATTGAAACAAAAGCGGGCCTGGCAGCTGTTCAAAAATACCTGACTAAACATCCCAACTCAAAAAGACCAGACAAATACATTCTGCAGCTGTTAGAAATGAGTCTGACTAAGAATGATTTTGTCTTCAATAAAGAATTCTACCTGCAGGTCAAAGGGACTGCGATGGGGAAAAAGTTTGCCCCCTCATATGCTAACATCTACATGGCCAATTGGGAAGAATCAGCTTTAGCCAGCGCCACGCTTAAACCTCTGTACTATCATCGATTTCTGGATGACATCTGGGGTGTCTGGACACACTCTAGGGACGATTTCTTGCTCTTTGCAGACCACCTCAACGGCCATCACTCCTCCATCAAAATCAAATACACATTAGATGAACAACAAGTGAACTTCTTGGACACAGTCACCTTTAAAGGACCCGACTTTGATGTGACAGGTAGACTGGACTTCAAGGTGTACTTTAAAGATACAGACACACACGCACTGCTGTTCAAAACTAGCTTCCACCCCAAGCACACATTCAGGGGGATTGTTAAATCACAATTATTACGATTCAAAAGGATTTGCACTCGCCAGGAGGATCTGCAAAGAGCAACAAAAACACTGTTCACGTCGTTAAGACAGAGAGGATACTCCAGGAGCTTTCTCAGGCACGCGCACAGAACGTTCACACAGGTAAAAGAAAAAAAGTATGAACCAGGAAAAATTATCCCCTTCATCTCCACCTATTCGTCAGCCAGTGTCAAATTAAACACCATGATTAAACAAAATTTTCACTCCTTTGTGGCAAACACACCCCACCTACAAAATTACTCCATTATTTCGGCCTACAGAAGGAACAATAATCTACTGGATTATCTCGTCTGCAGCACACTACCTAATTTGGAACCAACTAAACCCACCAAACTCTGCTTCAAATTACAAACAACCCCCTGGATAAAAAACACACACACCGGCCAAATTTTCAACATCAAACCAATTAGTGACCCCGACACACAAAACTGTGTCTATCTGATCAGGTGCGGGAAGTGTGACAAAAAATATGTGGGAGAAACAAAAAATTCAATTAGGACAAGACTCTACCAACACAGATATAACATAAAAAACAAAAAAGAAACAACCACCCACATTGTGGCACACTTCCTGCACCATGACCTTGAAGACCTGCAGGTCACAGGCCTGCAACATAATGCAGACTGGTCAACAACTGACCGAAAAAAAGCAGAGAGGGACTGGATCCTTAGGTTGGGCTGCAGGCACCCCCAGGGCCTCAATGACTGAGGGGGGCGCGGGGTCACCTGAGTGGGTCAATGGACCGTGCACATCAGAGGGGGAGCCACTTCGTGGCCCCCCTTCTGTTCTTCGTTTGCCCCTAACAAGCCAGTGCCTTCTCACCCGGGCCCCCGCGCCCTGCCTCTACATTGGGGACCTCACGGACCTTCACCAGTGCCTAAACCTAACCAGTGGACTGAGTGCCTGAACCTAACCAGTGGGCTGAATGCCTAAACCTAACCAGTGGACTGAGTGCCTGAACCTAACCAGTGGGCTGAGTGCCTAAACCTAACCAGTGGACTGAGTGCCTGAACCTAACCAGTGGGCTGAGTGCCTGAACCTAACCAGTGGGCTGAGTGCCTGAACCTAACCGAGGGGGTTCCCTCGTGACCCTAGAGCTTCCTCAAATGACACCCTACCCTCACCCTAACCCTAACCCTAACCAGGGGGGTCTGAGTGCCTAAACCTAACCGTTAGACTCCTCAAATTAGATTGTGATACTTGAAAGAAAAAAACAGATCACAAAATCTAAAAATGTCTAGACCGGAAGGTGACACTAGAGGGAGACAAACCAACGGGAGAGGTAGGGGTCTAGAGTTCTTTGAATTTACTGTCCATGATCACTATGCTTCATTCAAATCACATACTGAATTCGGCCGCTAAATTACACACAGAAAAAAACAAATAAAACACAATATACACACACCCACCACACAATCCATTAAATCACATACATTTGAGTCAAAAATACACACAAATCCATCACAAAGACAACCCCCAAGTACAAAAAACTACAAATTAATGTGCATCTCTTTAAACTCATGGAGATGACTGAGTACAAAGAAGTGGCGTGCACGTACACGCACACACACACACACACACACACCAATAAACTACAAGCAAAACTAATAAATAAATTCATTTAGGTCAAAAATACACACATATCCATCACAAAGACTACCCCCAAGTACAAAAAAACTACAAATTAATGTGCATCTCTTTAAACTCATGGAGATGACTGAGTACAAAGAAGTGGCGTGCACGTACACACACACACACACACACACATCAATAAATTACAAATAAAATTAATAAATAAATTCATTTAGGTCAAAAATACACACAAATCCATCACAAAGACTACCCCCAAGTACAAAAAACTACAAATTAATGTGCATCTCTTTAAACTCATGGAGATGACTGAGTACAAAGAAGTGGCGTGCACGTACACACACACACACACACACACATCAATAAATTACAAATAAAATTAATAAATAAATTCATTTAGGTCAAAAATACACACAAATCCATCACAAAGACTACCCCCAAGTACAAAAAAACTACAAATTAATGTGCATCTCTTTAAACTCATGGAGATGACTGAGTACAAAGAAGTGGCGTGCACGTACACGCACACACACACACACACACACACACACAGTGCAGTCAGTGGGGCCTGGCTCCTCCCATGGAGCTGCAGCAGACTACATAAGCACAGCTCAGGCTCTCCACTTCTCAGTCACTCCGAACTCTCACACCAGAGACACCAGACGTCGACTCAAACTCCAACCATTAATCCAAACGCAACCGCACACACTGTGGAGCTACCCAGCCTGCAGAGTGACTCGCGCATGCGCCCCAAAACTGTTCTTTTAAGAACAACTACTAAACTATTCTTTTCGGAGCAACAACCAAACTATTATTGTGAGAACGAGAACCAAACTGTCCTCTTCAGATCAATAACCAAACTGCTCCTTTTAGAACAACAACCAGATTGTTCTCCTCAAATTGTTGAGTCCCGCCTGATGAAGGCACACGACAGTACTGAAACGTTGCAACAGGACTCGACGATAATGGATCCCAGTGACGACTGGACTCCTGTCCACTACGGACGTGCGCCGGCTGGCCCCCGTAGACGTATCGACATAGGTAACATCCGACGAAATGACCAACCTGATCCACGGCGGATTATAAACCGCAATCACACACAAAACAGACCCACATATGCAGAGACTGTACGCGGTGGGCGATTCGCTCCTGCCTGGGACATGGGGAGGCCCGACGCGACAGAGGCTCCACCTAAACACACTGCCCGCTTTACGGCTGACCCTCGACCGACAGGGTGGGTGCGTCCTCCCGCGCCTCCTCACGCCGCACAGTCCCACAGACAAGACAACAACCCGAACTACATCAAACCTGATCCTGCATTTAGTAAAATGACTAAAGAAATGTACAAGTTAATCAGGATGGTGCATCATGTAGGAAACATCTCGACCCTGATCGAACCTCCTACAGTGACACGCATCATTGACTACCTGACAAATATTATCTCCCCAGCAGTTCCTACTGAAAAAACAAAGCTTTTAATACAGGGGAATGCAAAGAATTGGGGTTACACCACTCAACTCATCCTCGAAGAACACTACCAGCACGGTATAGAAACGTGCATGGAGGTTCTAGTCGATTTACTCAACGATGACTGGCAAAAAGCCCACGAAGTGGCCACAAGATGGGCACAGAGAAACATCAAAAACAAACTAAAAGAGGAAACCCTGGAACAAACCCGGGACCTAATGTCGGTGGTGGTACAGACATGGCAGGAGAGAGAGGATTATAAAAACACACCTCTCCTCCTGCACACCTCTGACACACCAGCACACAACAGTAACACCAAGCACACACCACACACACACACACACACAAGCCCAAAGGCCTCCGAGCCACCTCTGAATAAAGAGACGACACAAAAAGAGACCTCACCACCTCACATGAGACCTCAAAAAGAGACCTCACCACCTCACATGAGACCTCAAAAAGAGACCTCACCAACTCACATGAGACCTCAAAAAGAGACCTCACCAACTCACATGAGACCTCAAAAAGAGACCTCACCATCTCACACGGGCTCTGCTCAGCTCTTACAGAGCACAATGATTGACAGCTCACCTCCCAAACAAACACCGCTCCCTCAGAGAGCACTAAGAGCAGCCCGCTCAATAATCAAAAATCCTTGTGTAGCAGAGGATGCGATCATGGACTGGGACATCTCAGCTGTATCTACGCCTCCGGATAAAACAGGACCTGCACCTCCAGTGAAAAAAACAATACCTGAGAGGCTGGTGCTGGTCCACGACACCACACCCAGCCTGATACCCACTCTCACAGAACACAGTCCACAGACAGACACACACACACCCACCCACACACACACAGAAAGGAACAAAACAGTCTCTCAAACCAGCATCACAGACCTATTTGACGACAAACGCTCTCCAACAACAAAGAGACCAACAAAACACATCAACACACTCAAAAAAATGAATGACTGGACCCTGTCTGCCAGAAAAAAATGGCTGATCATGGGGGACTCCAACCTGGCACGCATCCCTGAAATAAACCTGGGGGAGCTACAGGTGGATAGCTTCCCGGGCGCTAACTTTCGGCACGCAGGTGCCATCTTAGAAAAAACAACAGTTACAACTGAGGCGGAAATTGTCATCCTGAATTTTGGACTGAACAATCGCGCACAGAGCTTCAAACAAACTACACAGAGACAACTGCAGCGAACACTCAAAATAGCAAAACAGACATTTCCTGATGCTGACATAAGAGTGCCTGTCATCAACTACTCGTCTCTGTTATCCCACAAGGAACAATCTAATCTGAGAGAACTAAATGAATACATCAGCAAACAGACATATGCTCTGCCCCCTCTGCCTAAACACCTCTTTAAGACAGAGAAAGACAGAATACACTGGACGAGCGAGACAGCCACGGCCATACTCAACCACTGGATCGCACATTTAAACTCAGAGACCCCTCGAGTCTAAAAGATCATGAGGGTGCAAAAAATGTAATACTCTTATGCAAAAAGTTCACACCCAGCGAGGAGCAAATGGCACTCTTAAACAGAGGACTCACATTTATTCCCACTCTCATGAAAAAGAAGAAACAACAGAAACAGCTACTGCTGGACATGCAAAATTATCACAGAAAACTAAAACTCACGGTGTACTTTGAACGCCGACCTCAGACTGAGAGAGTGCCATTTGTCCTCGGGTCGAACTGGACACCGACGGCTGGAAAAATACCCCGTCTCATCAGTGACATCATAAAGGCAGACTCCTATGCTTACAAATCGCTACGCTGGGACCCTGAACCTGAGCACAACATCACCACGGATGAACTCAAGGCTTTGCGTCAACTACGTCAAGACACACGCATCGTAATCAAGCCCGCGGACAAGGGCAGCAGCATAGTGATCATGGACAGAGAACAATATATCTGGGAGGGAATCAGGCAATTAAACAACTCAGAGCACTACGTCAAACTAGACCAGCCCATGTACTTAGAAACAGCAAAGGAAGCTGAAAGCGTACTGAAACAAATGCTCCAGGAGAAACACATCACCAAAAAACAATTCGATTATCTTAAAGGAAGCGACACGCCCAGATCCAGACGCTTCTACCTACTACCCAAAATACATAAAGAGCCACAAAAGTGGAGCAAACCCTACGAAATCCCTCCTGGCAGACCCATCGTATCCGACTGTGACAGTGAAACATACAATATCGCTCACTATCTGGAGCACTTCCTGAATCCCATCTCTACCAGACACCCCAGTTATCTGAAGGACACATATGATTTTCTAGCAAAAATAAAAGAAATCATGATCCCCAAGGACTCTATATTGTTCACAATCGATATAGACAGCCTATACACCAACATTGAAACAAAAGCGGGCCTGGCAGCTGTTCAAAAATACCTGACTAAACATCCCAACTCAAAAAGACCAGACAAATACATTCTGCAGCTGTTAGAAATGAGTCTGACTAAGAATGATTTTGTCTTCAATAAAGAATTCTACCTGCAGGTCAAAGGGACTGCGATGGGGAAAAAGTTTGCCCCCTCATATGCTAACATCTACATGGCCAATTGGGAAGAATCAGCTTTAGCCAGCGCCACGCTTAAACCTCTGTACTATCATCGATTTCTGGATGACATCTGGGGTGTCTGGACACACTCTAGGGACGATTTCTTGCTCTTTGCAGACCACCTCAACGGCCATCACTCCTCCATCAAAATCAAATACAC
This sequence comes from Symphodus melops, assembly GCF_947650265.1. Lineage (NCBI taxonomy): Eukaryota > Metazoa > Chordata > Actinopteri > Labriformes > Labridae > Symphodus > Symphodus melops. The sequence goes on along the minus strand of NW_027636487.1, from coordinate 37,959 downwards.
ATTAGATGAACAACAAGTGAACTTCTTGGACACAGTCACCTTTAAAGGACCCGACTTTGATGTGACAGGTAGACTGGACTTCAAGGTGTACTTTAAAGATACAGACACACACGCACTGCTGTTCAAAACTAGCTTCCACCCCAAGCACACATTCAGGGGGATTGTTAAATCACAATTATTACGATTCAAAAGGATTTGCACTCGCCAGGAGGATCTGCAAAGAGCAACAAAAACACTGTTCACGTCGTTAAGACAGAGAGGATACTCCAGGAGCTTTCTCAGGCACGCGCACAGAACGTTCACACAGGTAAAAGAAAAAAAGTATGAACCAGGAAAAATTATCCCCTTCATCTCCACCTATTCGTCAGCCAGTGTCAAATTAAACACCATGATTAAACAAAATTTTCACTCCTTTGTGGCAAACACACCCCACCTACAAAATTACTCCATTATTTCGGCCTACAGAAGGAACAATAATCTACTGGATTATCTCGTCTGCAGCACACTACCTAATTTGGAACCAACTAAACCCACCAAACTCTGCTTCAAATTACAAACAACCCCCTGGATAAAAAACACACACACCGGCCAAATTTTCAACATCAAACCAATTAGTGACCCCGACACACAAAACTGTGTCTATCTGATCAGGTGCGGGAAGTGTGACAAAAAATATGTGGGAGAAACAAAAAATTCAATTAGGACAAGACTCTACCAACACAGATATAACATAAAAAACAAAAAAGAAACAACCACCCACATTGTGGCACACTTCCTGCACCATGACCTTGAAGACCTGCAGGTCACAGGCCTGCAACATAATGCAGACTGGTCAACAACTGACCGAAAAAAAGCAGAGAGGGACTGGATCCTTAGGTTGGGCTGCAGGCACCCCCAGGGCCTCAATGACTGAGGGGGGCGCGGGGTCACCTGAGTGGGTCAATGGACCGTGCACATCAGAGGGGGAGCCACTTCGTGGCCCCCCTTCTGTTCTTCGTTTGCCCCTAACAAGCCAGTGCCTTCTCACCCGGGCCCCCGCGCCCTGCCTCTACATTGGGGACCTCACGGACCTTCACCAGTGCCTAAACCTAACCAGTGGACTGAGTGCCTGAACCTAACCAGTGGGCTGAATGCCTAAACCTAACCAGTGGACTGAGTGCCTGAACCTAACCAGTGGGCTGAGTGCCTAAACCTAACCAGTGGACTGAGTGCCTGAACCTAACCAGTGGGCTGAGTGCCTAAACCTAACCAGTGGACTGAGTGCCTGAACCTAACCAGTGGGCTGAGTGCCTGAACCTAACCAGTGGGCTGAGTGCCTGAACCTAACCGAGGGGGTTCCCTCGTGACCCTAGAGCTTCCTCAAATGACACCCTACCCTCACCCTAACCCTAACCCTAACCAGGGGGGTCTGAGTGCCTAAACCTAACCGTTAGACTCCTCAAATTAGATTGTGATACTTGAAAGAAAAAAACAGATCACAAAATCTAAAAATGTCTAGACCGGAAGGTGACACTAGAGGGAGACAAACCAACGGGAGAGGTAGGGGTCTAGAGTTCTTTGAATTTACTGTCCATGATCACTATGCTTCATTCAAATCACATACTGAATTCGGCCGCTAAATTACACACAGAAAAAAACAAATAAAACACAATATACACACACCCACCACACAATCCATTAAATCACATACATTTGAGTCAAAAATACACACAAATCCATCACAAAGACAACCCCCAAGTACAAAAAACTACAAATTAATGTGCATCTCTTTAAACTCATGGAGATGACTGAGTACAAAGAAGTGGCGTGCACGTACACGCACACACACACACACACACACACCAATAAACTACAAGCAAAACTAATAAATAAATTCATTTAGGTCAAAAATACACACAAATCCATCACAAAGACTACCCCCAAGTACAAAAAACTACAAATTAATGTGCATCTCTTTAAACTCATGGAGATGACTGAGTACAAAGAAGTGGCGTGCACGTACACGCACACACACACACACACACACACACACAGTGCAGTCAGTGGGGCCTGGCTCCTCCCATGGAGCTGCAGCAGACTACATAAGCACAGCTCAGGCTCTCCACTTCTCAGTCACTCCGAACTCTCACACCAGAGACACCAGACGTCGACTCAAACTCCAACCATTAATCCAAACGCAACCGCACACACTGTGGAGCTACCCAGCCTGCAGAGTGACTCGCGCATGCGCCCCAAAACTGTTCTTTTAAGAACAACTACTAAACTATTCTTTTCGGAGCAACAACCAAACTATTATTGTGAGAACGAGAACCAAACTGTCCTCTTCAGATCAATAACCAAACTGCTCCTTTTAGAACAACAACCAGATTGTTCTCCTCAAATTGTTGAGTCCCGCCTGATGAAGGTACACGACAGTACTGAAACGTTGCAACAGGACTCGACGATAATGGATCCCAGTGACGACTGGACTCCTGTCCACTACGGACGTGCGCCGGCTGGCCCCCGTAGACGTATCGACATAGGTAACATCCGACGAAATGACCAACCTGATCCACGGCGGATTATAAACCGCAATCACACACAAAACAGACCCACATATGCAGAGACTGTACGCGGTGGGCGATTCGCTCCTGCCTGGGACATGGGGAGGCCCGACGCGACAGAGGCTCCACCTAAACACACTGCCCGCTTTACGGCTGACCCTCGACCGACAGGGTGGGTGCGTCCTCCCGCGCCTCCTCACGCCGCACAGTCCCACAGACAAGACAACAACCCGAACTACATCAAACCTGATCCTGCATTTAGTAAAATGACTAAAGAAATGTACAAGTTAATCAGGATGGTGCATCATGTAGGAAACATCTCGACCCTGATCGAACCTCCTACAGTGACACGCATCATTGACTACCTGACAAATATTATCTCCCCAGCAGTTCCTACTGAAAAAACAAAGCTTTTAATACAGGGGAATGCAAAGAATTGGGGTTACACCACTCAACTCATCCTCGAAGAACACTACCAGCACGGTATAGAAACGTGCATGGAGGTTCTAGTCGATTTACTCAACGATGACTGGCAAAAAGCCCACGAAGTGGCCACAAGATGGGCACAGAGAAACATCAAAAACAAACTAAAAGAGGAAACCCTGGAACAAACCCGGGACCTAATGTCGGTGGTGGTACAGACATGGCAGGAGAGAGAGGATTATAAAAACACACCTCTCCTCCTGCACACCTCTGACACACCAGCACACAACAGTAACACCAAGCACACACCACACACACACACACACACAAGCCCAAAGGCCTCCGAGCCACCTCTGAATAAAGAGACGACACAAAAAGAGACCTCACCACCTCACATGAGACCTCAAAAAGAGACCTCACCACCTCACATGAGACCTCAAAAAGAGACCTCACCAACTCACATGAGACCTCAAAAAGAGACCTCACCAACTCACATGAGACCTCAAAAAGAGACCTCACCATCTCACACGGGCTCTGCTCAGCTCTTACAGAGCACAATGATTGACAGCTCACCTCCCAAACAAACACCGCTCCCTCAGAGAGCACTAAGAGCAGCCCGCTCAATAATCAAAAATCCTTGTGTAGCAGAGGATGCGATCATGGACTGGGACATCTCAGCTGTATCTACGCCTCCGGATAAAACAAGACCTGCACCTCCAGTGAAAAAAACAATACCTGAGAGGCTGGTGCTGGTCCACGACACCACACCCAGCCTGATACCCACTCTCACAGAACACAGTCCACAGACAGACACACACACACCCACCCACACACACACAGAAAGGAACAAAACAGTCTCTCAAACCAGCATCACAGACCTATTTGACGACAAACGCTCTCCAACAACAAAGAGACCAACAAAACACATCAACACACTCAAAAAAATGAATGACTGGACCCTGTCTGCCAGAAAAAAATGGCTGATCATGGGGGACTCCAACCTGGCACGCATCCCTGAAATAAACCTGGGGGAGCTACAGGTGGATAGCTTCCCGGGCGCTAACTTTCGGCACGCAGGTGCCATCTTAGAAAAAACAACAGTTACAACTGAGGCGGAAATTGTCATCCTGAATTTTGGACTGAACAATCGCGCACAGAGCTTCAAACAAACTACACAGAAACAACTGCAGCGAACACTCAAAATAGCAAAACAGACATTTCCTGATGCTGACATAAGAGTGCCTGTCATCAACTACTCGTCTCTGTTATCCCACAAGGAACAATCTAATCTGAGAGAACTAAATGAATACATCAGCAAACAGACATATGCTCTGCCCCCTCTGCCTAAACACCTCTTTAAGACAGAGAAAGACAGAATACACTGGACGAGCGAGACAGCCACGGCCATACTCAACCACTGGATCGCACATTTAAACTCAGAGACCCCTCGAGTCTAAAAGATCATGAGGGTGCAAAAAATGTAATACTCTTATGCAAAAAGTTCACACCCAGCGAGGAGCAAATGGCACTCTTAAACAGAGGACTCACATTTATTCCCACTCTCATGAAAAAGAAGAAACAACAGAAACAGCTACTGCTGGACATGCAAAATTATCACAGAAAACTAAAACTCACGGTGTACTTTGAACGCCGACCTCAGACTGAGAGAGTGCCATTTGTCCTCGGGTCGAACTGGACACCGACGGCTGGAAAAATACCCCGTCTCATCAGTGACATCATAAAGGCAGACTCCTATGCTTACAAATCGCTACGCTGGGACCCTGAACCTGAGCACAACATCACCACGGATGAACTCAAGGCTTTGCGTCAACTACGTCAAGACACGCGCATCGTAATCAAGCCCGCGGACAAGGGCAGCAGCATAGTGATCATGGACAGAGAACAATATATCTGGGAGGGAATCAGGCAATTAAACAACTCAGAGCACTACGTCAAACTAGACCAGCCCATGTACTTAGAAACAGCAAAGGAAGCTGAAAGCGTACTGAAACAAATGCTCCAGGAGAAACACATCACCAAAAAACAATTCGATTATCTTAAAGGAAGCGACACGCCCAGATCCAGACGCTTCTACCTACTACCCAAAATACATAAAGAGCCACAAAAGTGGAGCAAACCCTACGAAATCCCTCCTGGCAGACCCATCGTATCCGACTGTGACAGTGAAACATACAATATCGCTCACTATCTGGAGCACTTCCTGAATCCCATCTCTACCAGACACCCCAGTTATCTGAAGGACACATATGATTTTCTAGCAAAAATAAAAGAAATCATGATCCCCAAGGACTCTATATTGTTCACAATCGATATAGACAGCCTATACACCAACATTGAAACAAAAGCGGGCCTGGCAGCTGTTCAAAAATACCTGACTAAACATCCCAACTCAAAAAGACCAGACAAATACATTCTGCAGCTGTTAGAAATGAGTCTGACTAAGAATGATTTTGTCTTCAATAAAGAATTCTACCTGCAGGTCAAAGGGACTGCGATGGGGAAAAAGTTTGCCCCCTCATATGCTAACATCTACATGGCCAATTGGGAAGAATCAGCTTTAGCCAGCGCCACGCTTAAACCTCTGTACTATCATCGATTTCTGGATGACATCTGGGGTGTCTGGACACACTCTAGGGACGATTTCTTGCTCTTTGCAGACCACCTCAACGGCCATCACTCCTCCATCAAAATCAAATACACATTAGATGAACAACAAGTGAACTTCTTGGACACAGTCACCTTTAAAGGACCCGACTTTGATGTGACAGGTAGACTGGACTTCAAGGTGTACTTTAAAGATACAGACACACACGCACTGCTGTTCAAAACTAGCTTCCACCCCAAGCACACATTCAGGGGGATTGTTAAATCACAATTATTACGATTCAAAAGGATTTGCACTCGCCAGGAGGATCTGCAAAGAGCAACAAAAACACTGTTCACGTCGTTAAGACAGAGAGGATACTCCAGGAGCTTTCTCAGGCACGCGCACAGAACGTTCACACAGGTAAAAGAAAAAAAGTATGAACCAGGAAAAATTATCCCCTTCATCTCCACCTATTCGTCAGCCAGTGTCAAATTAAACACCATGATTAAACAAAATTTTCACTCCTTTGTGGCAAACACACCCCACCTACAAAATTACTCCATTATTTCGGCCTACAGAAGGAACAATAATCTACTGGATTATCTCGTCTGCAGCACACTACCTAATTTGGAACCAACTAAACCCACCAAACTCTGCTTCAAATTACAAACAACCCCCTGGATAAAAAACACACACACCGGCCAAATTTTCAACATCAAACCAATTAGTGACCCCGACACACAAAACTGTGTCTATCTGATCAGGTGCGGGAAGTGTGACAAAAAATATGTGGGAGAAACAAAAAATTCAATTAGGACAAGACTCTACCAACACAGATATAACATAAAAAACAAAAAAGAAACAACCACCCACATTGTGGCACACTTCCTGCACCATGACCTTGAAGACCTGCAGGTCACAGGCCTGCAACATAATGCAGACTGGTCAACAACTGACCGAAAAAAAGCAGAGAGGGACTGGATCCTTAGGTTGGGCTGCAGGCACCCCCAGGGCCTCAATGACTGAGGGGGGCGCGGGGTCACCTGAGTGGGTCAATGGACCGTGCACATCAGAGGGGGAGCCACTTCGTGGCCCCCCTTCTGTTCTTCGTTTGCCCCTAACAAGCCAGTGCCTTCTCACCCGGGCCCCCGCGCCCTGCCTCTACATTGGGGACCTCACGGACCTTCACCAGTGCCTAAACCTAACCAGTGGACTGAGTGCCTGAACCTAACCAGTGGGCTGAATGCCTAAACCTAACCAGTGGACTGAGTGCCTGAACCTAACCAGTGGGCTGAGTGCCTAAACCTAACCAGTGGACTGAGTGCCTGAACCTAACCAGTGGGCTGAGTGCCTAAACCTAACCAGTGGACTGAGTGCCTGAACCTAACCAGTGGGCTGAGTGCCTGAACCTAACCAGTGGGCTGAGTGCCTGAACCTAACCGAGGGGGTTCCCTCGTGACCCTAGAGCTTCCTCAAATGACACCCTACCCTCACCCTAACCCTAACCCTAACCAGGGGGGTCTGAGTGCCTAAACCTAACCGTTAGACTCCTCAAATTAGATTGTGATACTTGAAAGAAAAAAACAGATCACAAAATCTAAAAATGTCTAGACCGGAAGGTGACACTAGAGGGAGACAAACCAACGGGAGAGGTAGGGGTCTAGAGTTCTTTGAATTTACTGTCCATGATCACTATGCTTCATTCAAATCACATACTGAATTCGGCCGCTAAATTACACACAGAAAAAAACAAATAAAACACAATATACACACACCCACCACACAATCCATTAAATCACATACATTTGAGTCAAAAATACACACAAATCCATCACAAAGACAACCCCCAAGTACAAAAAACTACAAATTAATGTGCATCTCTTTAAACTCATGGAGATGACTGAGTACAAAGAAGTGGCGTGCACGTACACGCACACACACACACACACACACACCAATAAACTACAAGCAAAACTAATAAATAAATTCATTTAGGTCAAAAATACACACAAATCCATCACAAAGACTACCCCCAAGTACAAAAAACTACAAATTAATGTGCATCTCTTTAAACTCATGGAGATGACTGAGTACAAAGAAGTGGCGTGCACGTACACGCACACACACACACACACACACACACACAGTGCAGTCAGTGGGGCCTGGCTCCTCCCATGGAGCTGCAGCAGACTACATAAGCACAGCTCAGGCTCTCCACTTCTCAGTCACTCCGAACTCTCACACCAGAGACACCAGACGTCGACTCAAACTCCAACCATTAATCCAAACGCAACCGCACACACTGTGGAGCTACCCAGCCTGCAGAGTGACTCGCGCATGCGCCCCAAAACTGTTCTTTTAAGAACAACTACTAAACTATTCTTTTCGGAGCAACAACCAAACTATTATTGTGAGAACGAGAACCAAACTGTCCTCTTCAGATCAATAACCAAACTGCTCCTTTTAGAACAACAACCAGATTGTTCTCCTCAAATTGTTGAGTCCCGCCTGATGAAGGTACACGACAGTACTGAAACGTTGCAACAGGACTCGACGATAATGGATCCCAGTGACGACTGGACTCCTGTCCACTACGGACGTGCGCCGGCTGGCCCCCGTAGACGTATCGACATAGGTAACATCCGACGAAATGACCAACCTGATCCACGGCGGATTATAAACCGCAATCACACACAAAACAGACCCACATATGCAGAGACTGTACGCGGTGGGCGATTCGCTCCTGCCTGGGACATGGGGAGGCCCGACGCGACAGAGGCTCCACCTAAACACACTGCCCGCTTTACGGCTGACCCTCGACCGACAGGGTGGGTGCGTCCTCCCGCGCCTCCTCACGCCGCACAGTCCCACAGACAAGACAACAACCCGAACTACATCAAACCTGATCCTGCATTTAGTAAAATGACTAAAGAAATGTACAAGTTAATCAGGATGGTGCATCATGTAGGAAACATCTCGACCCTGATCGAACCTCCTACAGTGACACGCATCATTGACTACCTGACAAATATTATCTCCCCAGCAGTTCCTACTGAAAAAACAAAGCTTTTAATACAGGGGAATGCAAAGAATTGGGGTTACACCACTCAACTCATCCTCGAAGAACACTACCAGCACGGTATAGAAACGTGCATGGAGGTTCTAGTCGATTTACTCAACGATGACTGGCAAAAAGCCCACGAAGTGGCCACAAGATGGGCACAGAGAAACATCAAAAACAAACTAAAAGAGGAAACCCTGGAACAAACCCGGGACCTAATGTCGGTGGTGGTACAGACATGGCAGGAGAGAGAGGATTATAAAAACACACCTCTCCTCCTGCACACCTCTGACACACCAGCACACAACAGTAACACCAAGCACACACCACACACACACACACACACAAGCCCAAAGGCCTCCGAGCCACCTCTGAATAAAGAGACGACACAAAAAGAGACCTCACCACCTCACATGAGACCTCAAAAAGAGACCTCACCACCTCACATGAGACCTCAAAAAGAGACCTCACCAACTCACATGAGACCTCAAAAAGAGACCTCACCAACTCACATGAGACCTCAAAAAGAGACCTCACCATCTCACACGGGCTCTGCTCAGCTCTTACAGAGCACAATGATTGACAGCTCACCTCCCAAACAAACACCGCTCCCTCAGAGAGCACTAAGAGCAGCCCGCTCAATAATCAAAAATCCTTGTGTAGCAGAGGATGCGATCATGGACTGGGACATCTCAGCTGTATCTACGCCTCCGGATAAAACAAGACCTGCACCTCCAGTGAAAAAAACAATACCTGAGAGGCTGGTGCTGGTCCACGACACCACACCCAGCCTGATACCCACTCTCACAGAACACAGTCCACAGACAGACACACACACACCCACCCACACACACACAGAAAGGAACAAAACAGTCTCTCAAACCAGCATCACAGACCTATTTGACGACAAACGCTCTCCAACAACAAAGAGACCAACAAAACACATCAACACACTCAAAAAAATGAATGACTGGACCCTGTCTGCCAGAAAAAAATGGCTGATCATGGGGGACTCCAACCTGGCACGCATCCCTGAAATAAACCTGGGGGAGCTACAGGTGGATAGCTTCCCGGGCGCTAACTTTCGGCACGCAGGTGCCATCTTAGAAAAAACAACAGTTACAACTGAGGCGGAAATTGTCATCCTGAATTTTGGACTGAACAATCGCGCACAGAGCTTCAAACAAACTACACAGAGACAACTGCAGCGAACACTCAAAATAGCAAAACAGACATTTCCTGATGCTGACATAAGAGTGCCTGTCATCAACTACTCGTCTCTGTTATCCCACAAGGAACAATCTAATCTGAGAGAACTAAATGAATACATCAGCAAACAGACATATGCTCTGCCCCCTCTGCCTAAACACCTCTTTAAGACAGAGAAAGACAGAATACACTGGACGAGCGAGACAGCCACGGCCATACTCAACCACTGGATCGCACATTTAAACTCAGAGACCCCTCGAGTCTAAAAGATCATGAGGGTGCAAAAAATGTAATACTCTTATGCAAAAAGTTCACACCCAGCGAGGAGCAAATGGCACTCTTAAACAGAGGACTCACATTTATTCCCACTCTCATGAAAAAGAAGAAACAACAGAAACAGCTACTGCTGGACATGCAAAATTATCACAGAAAACTAAAACTCACGGTGTACTTTGAACGCCGACCTCAGACTGAGAGAGTGCCATTTGTCCTCGGGTCGAACTGGACACCGACGGCTGGAAAAATACCCCGTCTCATCAGTGACATCATAAAGGCAGACTCCTATGCTTACAAATCGCTACGCTGGGACCCTGAACCTGAGCACAACATCACCACGGATGAACTCAAGGCTTTGCGTCAACTACGTCAAGACACACGCATCGTAATCAAGCCCGCGGACAAGGGCAGCAGCATAGTGATCATGGACAGAGAACAATATATCTGGGAGGGAATCAGGCAATTAAACAACTCAGAGCACTACGTCAAACTAGACCAGCCCATGTACTTAGAAACAGCAAAGGAAGCTGAAAGCGTACTGAAACAAATGCTCCAGGAGAAACACATCACCAAAAAACAATTCGATTATCTTAAAGGAAGCGACACGCCCAGATCCAGACGCTTCTACCTACTACCCAAAATACATAAAGAGCCACAAAAGTGGAGCAAACCCTACGAAATCCCTCCTGGCAGACCCATCGTATCCGACTGTGACAGTGAAACATACAATATCGCTCACTATCTGGAGCACTTCCTGAATCCCATCTCTACCAGACACCCCAGTTATCTGAAGGACACATATGATTTTCTAGCAAAAATAAAAGAAATCATGATCCCCAAGGACTCTATATTGTTCACAATCGATATAGACAGCCTATACACCAACATTGAAACAAAAGCGGGCCTGGCAGCTGTTCAAAAATACCTGACTAAACATCCCAACTCAAAAAGACCAGACAAATACATTCTGCAGCTGTTAGAAATGAGTCTGACTAAGAATGATTTTGTCTTCAATAAAGAATTCTACCTGCAGGTCAAAGGGACTGCGATGGGGAAAAAGTTTGCCCCCTCATATGCTAACATCTACATGGCCAATTGGGAAGAATCAGCTTTAGCCAGCGCCACGCTTAAACCTCTGTACTATCATCGATTTCTGGATGACATCTGGGGTGTCTGGACACACTCTAGGGACGATTTCTTGCTCTTTGCAGACCACCTCAACGGCCATCACTCCTCCATCAAAATCAAATACACATTAGATGAACAACAAGTGAACTTCTTGGACACAGTCACCTTTAAAGGACCCGACTTTGATGTGACAGGTAGACTGGACTTCAAGGTGTACTTTAAAGATACAGACACACACGCACTGCTGTTCAAAACTAGCTTCCACCCCAAGCACACATTCAGGGGGATTGTTAAATCACAATTATTACGATTCAAAAGGATTTGCACTCGCCAGGAGGATCTGCAAAGAGCAACAAAAACACTGTTCACGTCGTTAAGACAGAGAGGATACTCCAGGAGCTTTCTCAGGCACGCGCACAGAACGTTCACACAGGTAAAAGAAAAAAAGTATGAACCAGGAAAAATTATCCCCTTCATCTCCACCTATTCGTCAGCCAGTGTCAAATTAAACACCATGATTAAACAAAATTTTCACTCCTTTGTGGCAAACACACCCCACCTACAAAATTACTCCATTATTTCGGCCTACAGAAGGAACAATAATCTACTGGATTATCTCGTCTGCAGCACACTACCTAATTTGGAACCAACTAAACCCACCAAACTCTGCTTCAAATTACAAACAACCCCCTGGATAAAAAACACACACACCGGCCAAATTTTCAACATCAAACCAATTAGTGACCCCGACACACAAAACTGTGTCTATCTGATCAGGTGCGGGAAGTGTGACAAAAAATATGTGGGAGAAACAAAAAATTCAATTAGGACAAGACTCTACCAACACAGATATAACATAAAAAACAAAAAAGAAACAACCACCCACATTGTGGCACACTTCCTGCACCATGACCTTGAAGACCTGCAGGTCACAGGCCTGCAACATAATGCAGACTGGTCAACAACTGACCGTAAAAGAGCAGAGAGGGACTGGATCCTTAGGTTGGGCTGCAGGCACCCCCAGGGCCTCAATGACTGAGGGGGGCGCGGGGTCACCTGAGTGGGTCAATGGACCGTGCACATCAGAGGGGGAGCCACTTCGTGGCCCCCCTTCTGTTCTTCGTTTGCCCCTAACAAGCCAGTGCCTTCTCACCCGGGCCCCCGCGCCCTGCCTCTACATTGGGGACCTCACGGACCTTCACCAGTGCCTAAACCTAACCAGTGGACTGAGTGCCTGAACCTAACCAGTGGGCTGAATGCCTAAACCTAACCAGTGGACTGAGTGCCTGAACCTAACCAGTGGGCTGAGTGCCTAAACCTAACCAGTGGACTGAGTGCCTGAACCTAACCAGTGGGCTGAGTGCCTAAACCTAACCAGTGGGCTGAGTGCCTGAACCTAACCAGTGGGCTGAGTGCCTAAACCTAACCAGTGGACTGAGAGCCTGAACCTAACCAGTGGGCTGAGTGCCTGAACCTAACCAGTGGGCTGAGTGCCTGAACCTAACCGAGGGGGTTCCCTCGTGACCCTAGAGCTTCCTCAAATGACACCCTACCCTCACCCTAACCCTAACCCTAACCAGGGGGGTCTGAGTGCCTAAACCTAACCGTTAGACTCCTCAAATTAGATTGTGATACTTGAAAGAAAAAAACAGATCACAAAATCTAAAAATGTCTAGACCGGAAGGTGACACTAGAGGGAGACAAACCAACGGGAGAGGTAGGGGTCTAGAGTTCTTTGAATTTACTGTCCATGATCACTATGCTTCATTCAAATCACATACTGAATTCGGCCGCTAAATTACACACAGAAAAAAACAAATAAAACACAATATACACACACCCACCACACAATCCATTAAATCACATACATTTGAGTCAAAAATACACACAAATCCATCACAAAGACAACCCCCAAGTACAAAAAACTACAAATTAATGTGCATCTCTTTAAACTCATGGAGATGACTGAGTACAAAGAAGTGGCGTGCACGTACACGCACACACACACACACACACCAATAAACTACAAGCAAAACTAATAAATAAATTCATTTAGGTCAAAAATACACACAAATCCATCACAAAGACTACCCCCAAGTACAAAAAACTACAAATTAATGTGCATCTCTTTAAACTCATGGAGATGACTGAGTACAAAGAAGTGGCGTGCACGTACACACACACACACACACACACATCAATAAATTACAAATAAAATTAATAAATAAATTCATTTAGGTCAAAAATACACACAAATCCATCACAAAGACAACCCCCAAGTACAAAGACTACAAATTAATGTGCATCTCTTTAAACTCATGGAGATGACTGAGTACAAAGAAGTGGCGTGCACGTACACGCACACACACACACACACACACACCAATAAACTACAAGCAAAACTAATAAATAAATTCATTTAGGTCAAAAATACACACAAATCCATCACAAAGACTACCCCCAAGTACAAAAAACTACAAATTAATGTGCATCTCTTTAAACTCATGGAGATGACTGAGTACAAAGAAGTGGCGTGCACGTACACGCACACACACACACACACACACACACACAGTGCAGTCAGTGGGGCCTGGCTCCTCCCATGGAGCTGCAGCAGACTACATAAGCACAGCTCAGGCTCTCCACTTCTCAGTCACTCCGAACTCTCACACCAGAGACACCAGACGTCGACTCAAACTCCAACCATTAATCCAAACGCAACCGCACACACTGTGGAGCTACCCAGCCTGCAGAGTGACTCGCGCATGCGCCCCAAAACTGTTCTTTTAAGAACAACTACTAAACTATTCTTTTCGGAGCAACAACCAAACTATTATTGTGAGAACGAGAACCAAACTGTCCTCTTCAGATCAATAACCAAACTGCTCCTTTTAGAACAACAACCAGATTGTTCTCCTCAAATTGTTGAGTCCCGCCTGATGAAGGTACACGACAGTACTGAAACGTTGCAACAGGACTCGACGATAATGGATCCCAGTGACGACTGGACTCCTGTCCACTACGGACGTGCGCCGGCTGGCCCCCGTAGACGTATCGACATAGGTAACATCCGACGAAATGACCAACCTGATCCACGGCGGATTATAAACCGCAATCACACACAAAACAGACCCACATATGCAGAGACTGTACGCGGTGGGCGATTCGCTCCTGCCTGGGACATGGGGAGGCCCGACGCGACAGAGGCTCCACCTAAACACACTGCCCGCTTTACGGCTGACCCTCGACCGACAGGGTGGGTGCGTCCTCCCGCGCCTCCTCACGCCGCACAGTCCCACAGACAAGACAACAACCCGAACTACATCAAACCTGATCCTGCATTTAGTAAAATGACTAAAGAAATGTACAAGTTAATCAGGATGGTGCATCATGTAGGAAACATCTCGACCCTGATCGAACCTCCTACAGTGACACGCATCATTGACTACCTGACAAATATTATCTCCCCAGCAGCTCCTACTGAAAAAACAAAGCTTTTAATACAGGGGAATGCAAAGAATTGGGGTTACACCACTCAACTCATCCTCGAAGAACACTACCAGCACGGTATAGAAACGTGCATGGAGGTTCTAGTCGATTTACTCAACGATGACTGGCAAAAAGCCCACGAAGTGGCCACAAGATGGGCACAGAGAAACATCAAAAACAAACTAAAAGAGGAAACCCTGGAACAAACCCGGGACCTAATGTCGGTGGTGGTACAGACATGGCAGGAGAGAGAGGATTATAAAAACACACCTCTCCTCCTGCACACCTCTGACACACCAGCACACAACAGTAACACCAAGCACACACCACACACACACACACACACAAGCCCAAAGGCCTCCGAGCCACCTCTGAATAAAGAGACGACACAAAAAGAGACCTCACCACCTCACATGAGACCTCAAAAAGAGACCTCACCACCTCACATGAGACCTCAAAAAGAGACCTCACCACCTCACATGAGACCTCAAAAAGAGACCTCACCAACTCACATGAGACCTCAAAAAGAGACCTCACCAACTCACATGAGACCTCAAAAAGAGACCTCACCATCTCACACGGGCTCTGCTCAGCTCTTACAGAGCACAATGATTGACAGCTCACCTCCCAAACAAACACCGCTCCCTCAGAGAGCACTAAGAGCAGCCCGCTCAATAATCAAAAATCCTTGTGTAGCAGAGGATGCGATCATGGACTGGGACATCTCAGCTGTATCTACGCCTCCGGATAAAACAAGACCTGCACCTCCAGTGAAAAAAACAATACCTGAGAGGCTGGTGCTGGTCCACGACACCACACCCAGCCTGATACCCACTCTCACAGAACACAGTCCACAGACAGACACACACACACCCACCCACACACACACAGAAAGGAACAAAACAGTCTCTCAAACCAGCATCACAGACCTATTTGACGACAAACGCTCTCCAACAACAAAGAGACCAACAAAACACATCAACACACTCAAAAAAATGAATGACTGGACCCTGTCTGCCAGAAAAAAATGGCTGATCATGGGGGACTCCAACCTGGCACGCATCCCTGAAATAAACCTGGGGGAGCTACAGGTGGATAGCTTCCCGGGCGCTAACTTTCGGCACGCAGGTGCCATCTTAGAAAAAACAACAGTTACAACTGAGGCGGAAATTGTCATCCTGAATTTTGGACTGAACAATCGCGCACAGAGCTTCAAACAAACTACACAGAGACAACTGCAGCGAACACTCAAAATAGCAAAACAGACATTTCCTGATGCTGACATAAGAGTGCCTGTCATCAACTACTCGTCTCTGTTATCCCACAAGGAACAATCTAATCTGAGAGAACTAAATGAATACATCAGCAAACAGACATATGCTCTGCCCCCTCTGCCTAAACACCTCTTTAAGACAGAGAAAGACAGAATACACTGGACGAGCGAGACAGCCACGGCCATACTCAACCACTGGATCGCACATTTAAACTCAGAGACCCCTCGAGTCTAAAAGATCATGAGGGTGCAAAAAATGTAATACTCTTATGCAAAAAGTTCACACCCAGCGAGGAGCAAATGGCACTCTTAAACAGAGGACTCACATTTATTCCCACTCTCATGAAAAAGAAGAAACAACAGAAACAGCTACTGCTGGACATGCAAAATTATCACAGAAAACTAAAACTCACGGTGTACTTTGAACGCCGACCTCAGACTGAGAGAGTGCCATTTGTCCTCGGGTCGAACTGGACACCGACGGCTGGAAAAATACCCCGTCTCATCAGTGACATCATAAAGGCAGACTCCTATGCTTACAAATCGCTACGCTGGGACCCTGAACCTGAGCACAACATCACCACGGATGAACTCAAGGCTTTGCGTCAACTACGTCAAGACACACGCATCGTAATCAAGCCCGCGGACAAGGGCAGCAGCATAGTGATCATGGACAGAGAACAATATATCTGGGAGGGAATCAGGCAATTAAACAACTCAGAGCACTACGTCAAACTAGACCAGCCCATGTACTTAGAAACAGCAAAGGAAGCTGAAAGCGTACTGAAACAAATGCTCCAGGAGAAACACATCACCAAAAAACAATTCGATTATCTTAAAGGAAGCGACACGCCCAGATCCAGACGCTTCTACCTACTACCCAAAATACATAAAGAGCCACAAAAGTGGAGCAAACCCTACGAAATCCCTCCTGGCAGACCCATCGTATCCGACTGTGACAGTGAAACATACAATATCGCTCACTATCTGGAGCACTTCCTGAATCCCATCTCTACCAGACACCCCAGTTATCTGAAGGACACATATGATTTTCTAGCAAAAATAAAAGAAATCATGATCCCCAAGGACTCTATATTGTTCACAATCGATATAGACAGCCTATACACCAACATTGAAACAAAAGCGGGCCTGGCAGCTGTTCAAAAATACCTGACTAAACATCCCAACTCAAAAAGACCAGACAAATACATTCTGCAGCTGTTAGAAATGAGTCTGACTAAGAATGATTTTGTCTTCAATAAAGAATTCTACCTGCAGGTCAAAGGGACTGCGATGGGGAAAAAGTTTGCCCCCTCATATGCTAACATCTACATGGCCAATTGGGAAGAATCAGCTTTAGCCAGCGCCACGCTTAAACCTCTGTACTATCATCGATTTCTGGATGACATCTGGGGTGTCTGGACACACTCTAGGGACGATTTCTTGCTCTTTGCAGACCACCTCAACGGCCATCACTCCTCCATCAAAATCAAATACACATTAGATGAACAACAAGTGAACTTCTTGGACACAGTCACCTTTAAAGGACCCGACTTTGATGTGACAGGTAGACTGGACTTCAAGGTGTACTTTAAAGATACAGACACACACGCACTGCTGTTCAAAACTAGCTTCCACCCCAAGCACACATTCAGGGGGATTGTTAAATCACAATTATTACGATTCAAAAGGATTTGCACTCGCCAGGAGGATCTGCAAAGAGCAACAAAAACACTGTTCACGTCGTTAAGACAGAGAGGATACTCCAGGAGCTTTCTCAGGCACGCGCACAGAACGTTCACACAGGTAAAAGAAAAAAAGTATGAACCAGGAAAAATTATCCCCTTCATCTCCACCTATTCGTCAGCCAGTGTCAAATTAAACACCATGATTAAACAAAATTTTCACTCCTTTGTGGCAAACACACCCCACCTACAAAATTACTCCATTATTTCGGCCTACAGAAGGAACAATAATCTACTGGATTATCTCGTCTGCAGCACACTACCTAATTTGGAACCAACTAAACCCACCAAACTCTGCTTCAAATTACAAACAACCCCCTGGATAAAAAACACACACACCGGCCAAATTTTCAACATCAAACCAATTAGTGACCCCGACACACAAAACTGTGTCTATCTGATCAGGTGCGGGAAGTGTGACAAAAAATATGTGGGAGAAACAAAAAATTCAATTAGGACAAGACTCTACCAACACAGATATAACATAAAAAACAAAAAAGAAACAACCACCCACATTGTGGCACACTTCCTGCACCATGACCTTGAAGACCTGCAGGTCACAGGCCTGCAACATAATGCAGACTGGTCAACAACTGACCGAAAAAAAGCAGAGAGGGACTGGATCCTTAGGTTGGGCTGCAGGCACCCCCAGGGCCTCAATGACTGAGGGGGGCGCGGGGTCACCTGAGTGGGTCAATGGACCGTGCACATCAGAGGGGGAGCCACTTCGTGGCCCCCCTTCTGTTCTTCGTTTGCCCCTAACAAGCCAGTGCCTTCTCACCCGGGCCCCCGCGCCCTGCCTCTACATTGGGGACCTCACGGACCTTCACCAGTGCCTAAACCTAACCAGTGGACTGAGTGCCTGAACCTAACCAGTGGACTGAGTGCCTGAACCTAACCAGTGGGCTGAGTGCCTAAACCTAACCAGTGGACTGAGTGCCTGAACCTAACCAGTGGGCTGAGTGCCTAAACCTAACCAGTGGACTGAGTGCCTGAACCTAACCAGTGGGCTGAGTGCCTGAACCTAACCAGTGGGCTGAGTGCCTGAACCTAACCGAGGGGGTTCCCTCGTGACCCTAGAGCTTCCTCAAATGACACCCTACCCTCACCCTAACCCTAACCCTAACCAGGGGGGTCTGAGTGCCTAAACCTAACCGTTAGACTCCTCAAATTAGATTGTGATACTTGAAAGAAAAAAACAGATCACAAAATCTAAAAATGTCTAGACCGGAAGGTGACACTAGAGGGAGACAAACCAACGGGAGAGGTAGGGGTCTAGAGTTCTTTGAATTTACTGTCCATGATCACTATGCTTCATTCAAATCACATACTGAATTCGGCCGCTAAATTACACACAGAAAAAAACAAATAAAACACAATATACACACACCCACCACACAATCCATTAAATCACATACATTTGAGTCAAAAATACACACAAATCCATCACAAAGACAACCCCCAAGTACAAAAAACTACAAATTAATGTGCATCTCTTTAAACTCATGGAGATGACTGAGTACAAAGAAGTGGCGTGCACGTACACGCACACACACACACACACACACACCAATAAACTACAAGCAAAACTAATAAATAAATTCATTTAGGTCAAAAATACACACAAATCCATCACAAAGACTACCCCCAAGTACAAAAAACTACAAATTAATGTGCATCTCTTTAAACTCATGGAGATGACTGAGTACAAAGAAGTGGCGTGCACGTACACACACACACACACACACACATCAATAAATTACAAATAAAATTAATAAATAAATTCATTTAGGTCAAAAATACACACAAATCCATCACAAAACAACCCCCAAGTACAAAAAACTACAAATTAATGTGCATCTCTTTAAACTCATGGAGATGACTGAGTACAAAGAAGTGGCGTGCACGTACACGCACACACACACACACACACACACACACAGTGCAGTCAGTGGGGCCTGGCTCCTCCCATGGAGCTGCAGCAGACTACATAAGCACAGCTCAGGCTCTCCACTTCTCAGTCACTCCGAACTCTCACACCAGAGACACCAGACGTCGACTCAAACTCCAACCATTAATCCAAACGCAACCGCACACACTGTGGAGCTACCCAGCCTGCAGAGTGACTCGCGCATGCGCCCCAAAACTGTTCTTTTAAGAACAACTACTAAACTATTCTTTTCGGAGCAACAACCAAACTATTATTGTGAGAACGAGAACCAAACTGTCCTCTTCAGATCAATAACCAAACTGCTCCTTTTAGAACAACAACCAGATTGTTCTCCTCAAATTGTTGAGTCCCGCCTGATGAAGGTACACGACAGTACTGAAACGTTGCAACAGGACTCGACGATAATGGATCCCAGTGACGACTGGACTCCTGTCCACTACGGACGTGCGCCGGCTGGCCCCCGTAGACGTATCGACATAGGTAACATCCGACGAAATGACCAACCTGATCCACGGCGGATTATAAACCGCAATCACACACAAAACAGACCCACATATGCAGAGACTGTACGCGGTGGGCGATTCGCTCCTGCCTGGGACATGGGGAGGCCCGACGCGACAGAGGCTCCACCTAAACACACTGCCCGCTTTACGGCTGACCCTCGACCGACAGGGTGGGTGCGTCCTCCCGCGCCTCCTCACGCCGCACAGTCCCACAGACAAGACAACAACCCGAACTACATCAAACCTGATCCTGCATTTAGTAAAATGACTAAAGAAATGTACAAGTTAATCAGGATGGTGCATCATGTAGGAAACATCTCGACCCTGATCGAACCTCCTACAGTGACACGCATCATTGACTACCTGACAAATATTATCTCCCCAGCAGTTCCTACTGAAAAAACAAAGCTTTTAATACAGGGGAATGCAAAGAATTGGGGTTACACCACTCAACTCATCCTCGAAGAACACTACCAGCACGGTATAGAAACGTGCATGGAGGTTCTAGTCGATTTACTCAACGATGACTGGCAAAAAGCCCACGAAGTGGCCACAAGATGGGCACAGAGAAACATCAAAAACAAACTAAAAGAGGAAACCCTGGAACAAACCCGGGACCTAATGTCGGTGGTGGTACAGACATGGCAGGAGAGAGAGGATTATAAAAACACACCTCTCCTCCTGCACACCTCTGACACACCAGCACACAACAGTAACACCAAGCACACACCACACACACACACACACACAAGCCCAAAGGCCTCCGAGCCACCTCTGAATAAAGAGACGACACAAAAAGAGACCTCACCACCTCACATGAGACCTCAAAAAGAGACCTCACCACCTCACATGAGACCTCAAAAAGAGACCTCACCAACTCACATGAGACCTCAAAAAGAGACCTCACCAACTCACATGAGACCTCAAAAAGAGACCTCACCATCTCACACGGGCTCTGCTCAGCTCTTACAGAGCACAATGATTGACAGCTCACCTCCCAAACAAACACCGCTCCCTCAGAGAGCACTAAGAGCAGCCCGCTCAATAATCAAAAATCCTTGTGTAGCAGAGGATGCGATCATGGACTGGGACATCTCAGCTGTATCTACGCCTCCGGATAAAACAAGACCTGCACCTCCAGTGAAAAAAACAATACCTGAGAGGCTGGTGCTGGTCCACGACACCACACCCAGCCTGATACCCACTCTCACAGAACACAGTCCACAGACAGACACACACACACCCACCCACACACACACAGAAAGGAACAAAACAGTCTCTCAAACCAGCATCACAGACCTATTTGACGACAAACGCTCTCCAACAACAAAGAGACCAACAAAACACATCAACACACTCAAAAAAATGAATGACTGGACCCTGTCTGCCAGAAAAAAATGGCTGATCATGGGGGACTCCAACCTGGCACGCATCCCTGAAATAAACCTGGGGGAGCTACAGGTGGATAGCTTCCCGGGCGCTAACTTTCGGCACGCAGGTGCCATCTTAGAAAAAACAACAGTTACAACTGAGGCGGAAATTGTCATCCTGAATTTTGGACTGAACAATCGCGCACAGAGCTTCAAACAAACTACACAGAGACAACTGCAGCGAACACTCAAAATAGCAAAACAGACATTTCCTGATGCTGACATAAGAGTGCCTGTCATCAACTACTCGTCTCTGTTATCCCACAAGGAACAATCTAATCTGAGAGAACTAAATGAATACATCAGCAAACAGACATATGCTCTGCCCCCTCTGCCTAAACACCTCTTTAAGACAGAGAAAGACAGAATACACTGGACGAGCGAGACAGCCACGGCCATACTCAACCACTGGATCGCACATTTAAACTCAGAGACCCCTCGAGTCTAAAAGATCATGAGGGTGCAAAAAATGTAATACTCTTATGCAAAAAGTTCACACCCAGCGAGGAGCAAATGGCACTCTTAAACAGAGGACTCACATTTATTCCCACTCTCATGAAAAAGAAGAAACAACAGAAACAGCTACTGCTGGACATGCAAAATTATCACAGAAAACTAAAACTCACGGTGTACTTTGAACGCCGACCTCAGACTGAGAGAGTGCCATTTGTCCTCGGGTCGAACTGGACACCGACGGCTGGAAAAATACCCCGTCTCATCAGTGACATCATAAAGGCAGACTCCTATGCTTACAAATCGCTACGCTGGGACCCTGAACCTGAGCACAACATCACCACGGATGAACTCAAGGCTTTGCGTCAACTACGTCAAGACACACGCATCGTAATCAAGCCCGCGGACAAGGGCAGCAGCATAGTGATCATGGACAGAGAACAATATATCTGGGAGGGAATCAGGCAATTAAACAACTCAGAGCACTACGTCAAACTAGACCAGCCCATGTACTTAGAAACAGCAAAGGAAGCTGAAAGCGTACTGAAACAAATGCTCCAGGAGAAACACATCACCAAAAAACAATTCGATTATCTTAAAGGAAGCGACACGCCCAGATCCAGACGCTTCTACCTACTACCCAAAATACATAAAGAGCCACAAAAGTGGAGCAAACCCTACGAAATCCCTCCTGGCAGACCCATCGTATCCGACTGTGACAGTGAAACATACAATATCGCTCACTATCTGGAGCACTTCCTGAATCCCATCTCTACCAGACACCCCAGTTATCTGAAGGACACATATGATTTTCTAGCAAAAATAAAAGAAATCATGATCCCCAAGGACTCTATATTGTTCACAATCGATATAGACAGCCTATACACCAACATTGAAACAAAAGCGGGCCTGGCAGCTGTTCAAAAATACCTGACTAAACATCCCAACTCAAAAAGACCAGACAAATACATTCTGCAGCTGTTAGAAATGAGTCTGACTAAGAATGATTTTGTCTTCAATAAAGAATTCTACCTGCAGGTCAAAGGGACTGCGATGGGGAAAAAGTTTGCCCCCTCATATGCTAACATCTACATGGCCAATTGGG
This sequence comes from Symphodus melops, assembly GCF_947650265.1. Taxonomy (NCBI): domain Eukaryota; kingdom Metazoa; phylum Chordata; class Actinopteri; order Labriformes; family Labridae; genus Symphodus; species Symphodus melops. Next base: position 14,762 of record NW_027636487.1, on the reverse strand, counting down.
AAGAATCAGCTTTAGCCAGCGCCACGCTTAAACCTCTGTACTATCATCGATTTCTGGATGACATCTGGGGTGTCTGGACACACTCTAGGGACGATTTCTTGCTCTTTGCAGACCACCTCAACGGCCATCACTCCTCCATCAAAATCAAATACACATTAGATGAACAACAAGTGAACTTCTTGGACACAGTCACCTTTAAAGGACCCGACTTTGATGTGACAGGTAGACTGGACTTCAAGGTGTACTTTAAAGATACAGACACACACGCACTGCTGTTCAAAACTAGCTTCCACCCCAAGCACACATTCAGGGGGATTGTTAAATCACAATTATTACGATTCAAAAGGATTTGCACTCGCCAGGAGGATCTGCAAAGAGCAACAAAAACACTGTTCACGTCGTTAAGACAGAGAGGATACTCCAGGAGCTTTCTCAGGCACGCGCACAGAACGTTCACACAGGTAAAAGAAAAAAAGTATGAACCAGGAAAAATTATCCCCTTCATCTCCACCTATTCGTCAGCCAGTGTCAAATTAAACACCATGATTAAACAAAATTTTCACTCCTTTGTGGCAAACACACCCCACCTACAAAATTACTCCATTATTTCGGCCTACAGAAGGAACAATAATCTACTGGATTATCTCGTCTGCAGCACACTACCTAATTTGGAACCAACTAAACCCACCAAACTCTGCTTCAAATTACAAACAACCCCCTGGATAAAAAACACACACACCGGCCAAATTTTCAACATCAAACCAATTAGTGACCCCGACACACAAAACTGTGTCTATCTGATCAGGTGCGGGAAGTGTGACAAAAAATATGTGGGAGAAACAAAAAATTCAATTAGGACAAGACTCTACCAACACAGATATAACATAAAAAACAAAAAAGAAACAACCACCCACATTGTGGCACACTTCCTGCACCATGACCTTGAAGACCTGCAGGTCACAGGCCTGCAACATAATGCAGACTGGTCAACAACTGACCGAAAAAAAGCAGAGAGGGACTGGATCCTTAGGTTGGGCTGCAGGCACCCCCAGGGCCTCAATGACTGAGGGGGGCGCGGGGTCACCTGAGTGGGTCAATGGACCGTGCACATCAGAGGGGGAGCCACTTCGTGGCCCCCCTTCTGTTCTTCGTTTGCCCCTAACAAGCCAGTGCCTTCTCACCCGGGCCCCCGCGCCCTGCCTCTACATTGGGGACCTCACGGACCTTCACCAGTGCCTAAACCTAACCAGTGGACTGAGTGCCTGAACCTAACCAGTGGGCTGAATGCCTAAACCTAACCAGTGGACTGAGTGCCTGAACCTAACCAGTGGGCTGAGTGCCTAAACCTAACCAGTGGACTGAGTGCCTGAACCTAACCAGTGGGCTGAGTGCCTAAACCTAACCAGTGGACTGAGAGCCTGAACCTAACCAGTGGGCTGAGTGCCTGAACCTAACCAGTGGGCTGAGTGCCTGAACCTAACCGAGGGGGTTCCCTCGTGACCCTAGAGCTTCCTCAAATGACACCCTACCCTCACCCTAACCCTAACCCTAACCAGGGGGGTCTGAGTGCCTAAACCTAACCGTTAGACTCCTCAAATTAGATTGTGATACTTGAAAGAAAAAAACAGATCACAAAATCTAAAAATGTCTAGACCGGAAGGTGACACTAGAGGGAGACAAACCAACGGGAGAGGTAGGGGTCTAGAGTTCTTTGAATTTACTGTCCATGATCACTATGCTTCATTCAAATCACATACTGAATTCGGCCGCTAAATTACACACAGAAAAAAACAAATAAAACACAATATACACACACCCACCACACAATCCATTAAATCACATACATTTGAGTCAAAAATACACACAAATCCATCACAAAGACAACCCCCAAGTACAAAAAACTACAAATTAATGTGCATCTCTTTAAACTCATGGAGATGACTGAGTACAAAGAAGTGGCGTGCACGTACACGCACACACACACACACACACACACCAATAAACTACAAGCAAAACTAATAAATAAATTCATTTAGGTCAAAAATACACACAAATCCATCACAAAGACAACCCCCAAGTACAAAAAACTACAAATTAATGTGCATCTCTTTAAACTCATGGAGATGACTGAGTACAAAGAAGTGGCGTGCACGTACACACACACACACACACACACATCAATAAATTACAAATAAAATTAATAAATAAATTCATTTAGGTCAAAAATACACACAAATCCATCACAAAGACAACCCCCAAGTACAAAGACTACAAATTAATGTGCATCTCTTTAAACTCATGGAGATGACTGAGTACAAAGAAGTGGCGTGCACGTACACGCACACACACACACACACACACACCAATAAACTACAAGCAAAACTAATAAATAAATTCATTTAGGTCAAAAATACACACAAATCCATCACAAAGACTACCCCCAAGTACAAAAAAACTACAAATTAATGTGCATCTCTTTAAACTCATGGAGATGACTGAGTACAAAGAAGTGGCGTGCACGTACACGCACACACACACACACACACACACACACAGTGCAGTCAGTGGGGCCTGGCTCCTCCCATGGAGCTGCAGCAGACTACATAAGCACAGCTCAGGCTCTCCACTTCTCAGTCACTCCGAACTCTCACACCAGAGACACCAGACGTCGACTCAAACTCCAACCATTAATCCAAACGCAACCGCACACACTGTGGAGCTACCCAGCCTGCAGAGTGACTCGCGCATGCGCCCCAAAACTGTTCTTTTAAGAACAACTACTAAACTATTCTTTTCGGAGCAACAACCAAACTATTATTGTGAGAACGAGAACCAAACTGTCCTCTTCAGATCAATAACCAAACTGCTCCTTTTAGAACAACAACCAGATTGTTCTCCTCAAATTGTTGAGTCCCGCCTGATGAAGGTACACGACAGTACTGAAACGTTGCAACAGGACTCGACGATAATGGATCCCAGTGACGACTGGACTCCTGTCCACTACGGACGTGCGCCGGCTGGCCCCCGTAGACGTATCGACATAGGTAACATCCGACGAAATGACCAACCTGATCCACGGCGGATTATAAACCGCAATCACACACAAAACAGACCCACATATGCAGAGACTGTACGCGGTGGGCGATTCGCTCCTGCCTGGGACATGGGGAGGCCCGACGCGACAGAGGCTCCACCTAAACACACTGCCCGCTTTACGGCTGACCCTCGACCGACAGGGTGGGTGCGTCCTCCCGCGCCTCCTCACGCCGCACAGTCCCACAGACAAGACAACAACCCGAACTACATCAAACCTGATCCTGCATTTAGTAAAATGACTAAAGAAATGTACAAGTTAATCAGGATGGTGCATCATGTAGGAAACATCTCGACCCTGATCGAACCTCCTACAGTGACACGCATCATTGACTACCTGACAAATATTATCTCCCCAGCAGTTCCTACTGAAAAAACAAAGCTTTTAATACAGGGGAATGCAAAGAATTGGGGTTACACCACTCAACTCATCCTCGAAGAACACTACCAGCACGGTATAGAAACGTGCATGGAGGTTCTAGTCGATTTACTCAACGATGACTGGCAAAAAGCCCACGAAGTGGCCACAAGATGGGCACAGAGAAACATCAAAAACAAACTAAAAGAGGAAACCCTGGAACAAACCCGGGACCTAATGTCGGTGGTGGTACAGACATGGCAGGAGAGAGAGGATTATAAAAACACACCTCTCCTCCTGCACACCTCTGACACACCAGCACACAACAGTAACACCAAGCACACACCACACACACACACACACACAAGCCCAAAGGCCTCCGAGCCACCTCTGAATAAAGAGACGACACAAAAAGAGACCTCACCACCTCACATGAGACCTCAAAAAGAGACCTCACCACCTCACATGAGACCTCAAAAAGAGACCTCACCAACTCACATGAGACCTCAAAAAGAGACCTCACCAACTCACATGAGACCTCAAAAAGAGACCTCACCACCTCACATGAGACCTCAAAAAGAGACCTCACCACCTCACATGAGACCTCAAAAAGAGACCTCACCAACTCACATGAGACCTCAAAAAGAGACCTCACCAACTCACATGAGACCTCAAAAAGAGACCTCACCATCTCACACGGGCTCTGCTCAGCTCTTACAGAGCACAATGATTGACAGCTCACCTCCCAAACAAACACCGCTCCCTCAGAGAGCACTAAGAGCAGCCCGCTCAATAATCAAAAATCCTTGTGTAGCAGAGGATGCGATCATGGACTGGGACATCTCAGCTGTATCTACGCCTCCGGATAAAACAAGACCTGCACCTCCAGTGAAAAAAACAATACCTGAGAGGCTGGTGCTGGTCCACGACACCACACCCAGCCTGATACCCACTCTCACAGAACACAGTCCACAGACAGACACACACACACCCACCCACACACACACAGAAAGGAACAAAACAGTCTCTCAAACCAGCATCACAGACCTATTTGACGACAAACGCTCTCCAACAACAAAGAGACCAACAAAACACATCAACACACTCAAAAAAATGAATGACTGGACCCTGTCTGCCAGAAAAAAATGGCTGATCATGGGGGACTCCAACCTGGCACGCATCCCTGAAATAAACCTGGGGGAGCTACAGGTGGATAGCTTCCCGGGCGCTAACTTTCGGCACGCAGGTGCCATCTTAGAAAAAACAACAGTTACAACTGAGGCGGAAATTGTCATCCTGAATTTTGGACTGAACAATCGCGCACAGAGCTTCAAACAAACTACACAGAGACAACTGCAGCGAACACTCAAAATAGCAAAACAGACATTTCCTGATGCTGACATAAGAGTGCCTGTCATCAACTACTCGTCTCTGTTATCCCACAAGGAACAATCTAATCTGAGAGAACTAAATGAATACATCAGCAAACAGACATATGCTCTGCCCCCTCTGCCTAAACACCTCTTTAAGACAGAGAAAGACAGAATACACTGGACGAGCGAGACAGCCACGGCCATACTCAACCACTGGATCGCACATTTAAACTCAGAGACCCCTCGAGTCTAAAAGATCATGAGGGTGCAAAAAATGTAATACTCTTATGCAAAAAGTTCACACCCAGCGAGGAGCAAATGGCACTCTTAAACAGAGGACTCACATTTATTCCCACTCTCATGAAAAAGAAGAAACAACAGAAACAGCTACTGCTGGACATGCAAAATTATCACAGAAAACTAAAACTCACGGTGTACTTTGAACGCCGACCTCAGACTGAGAGAGTGCCATTTGTCCTCGGGTCGAACTGGACACCGACGGCTGGAAAAATACCCCGTCTCATCAGTGACATCATAAAGGCAGACTCCTATGCTTACAAATCGCTACGCTGGGACCCTGAACCTGAGCACAACATCACCACGGATGAACTCAAGGCTTTGCGTCAACTACGTCAAGACACACGCATCGTAATCAAGCCCGCGGACAAGGGCAGCAGCATAGTGATCATGGACAGAGAACAATATATCTGGGAGGGAATCAGGCAATTAAACAACTCAGAGCACTACGTCAAACTAGACCAGCCCATGTACTTAGAAACAGCAAAGGAAGCTGAAAGCGTACTGAAACAAATGCTCCAGGAGAAACACATCACCAAAAAACAATTCGATTATCTTAAAGGAAGCGACACGCCCAGATCCAGACGTTTCTACCTACTACCCAAAATACATAAAGAGCCACAAAAGTGGAGCAAACCCTACGAAATCCCTCCTGGCAGACCCATCGTATCCGACTGTGACAGTGAAACATACAATATCGCTCACTATCTGGAGCACTTCCTGAATCCCATCTCTACCAGACACCCCAGTTATCTGAAGGACACATATGATTTTCTAGCAAAAATAAAAGAAATCATGATCCCCAAGGACTCTATATTGTTCACAATCGATATAGACAGCCTATACACCAACATTGAAACAAAAGCGGGCCTGGCAGCTGTTCAAAAATACCTGACTAAACATCCCAACTCAAAAAGACCAGACAAATACATTCTGCAGCTGTTAGAAATGAGTCTGACTAAGAATGATTTTGTCTTCAATAAAGAATTCTACCTGCAGGTCAAAGGGACTGCGATGGGGAAAAAGTTTGCCCCCTCATATGCTAACATCTACATGGCCAATTGGGAAGAATCAGCTTTAGCCAGCGCCACGCTTAAACCTCTGTACTATCATCGATTTCTGGATGACATCTGGGGTGTCTGGACACACTCTAGGGACGATTTCTTGCTCTTTGCAGACCACCTCAACGGCCATCACTCCTCCATCAAAATCAAATACACATTAGATGAACAACAAGTGAACTTCTTGGACACAGTCACCTTTAAAGGACCCGACTTTGATGTGACAGGTAGACTGGACTTCAAGGTGTACTTTAAAGATACAGACACACACGCACTGCTGTTCAAAACTAGCTTCCACCCCAAGCACACATTCAGGGGGATTGTTAAATCACAATTATTACGATTCAAAAGGATTTGCACTCGCCAGGAGGATCTGCAAAGAGCAACAAAAACACTGTTCACGTCGTTAAGACAGAGAGGATACTCCAGGAGCTTTCTCAGGCACGCGCACAGAACGTTCACACAGGTAAAAGAAAAAAAGTATGAACCAGGAAAAATTATCCCCTTCATCTCCACCTATTCGTCAGCCAGTGTCAAATTAAACACCATGATTAAACAAAATTTTCACTCCTTTGTGGCAAACACACCCCACCTACAAAATTACTCCATTATTTCGGCCTACAGAAGGAACAATAATCTACTGGATTATCTCGTCTGCAGCACACTACCTAATTTGGAACCAACTAAACCCACCAAACTCTGCTTCAAATTACAAACAACCCCCTGGATAAAAAACACACACACCGGCCAAATTTTCAACATCAAACCAATTAGTGACCCCGACACACAAAACTGTGTCTATCTGATCAGGTGCGGGAAGTGTGACAAAAAATATGTGGGAGAAACAAAAAATTCAATTAGGACAAGACTCTACCAACACAGATATAACATAAAAAACAAAAAAGAAACAACCACCCACATTGTGGCACACTTCCTGCACCATGACCTTGAAGACCTGCAGGTCACAGGCCTGCAACATAATGCAGACTGGTCAACAACTGACCGAAAAAAAGCAGAGAGGGACTGGATCCTTAGGTTGGGCTGCAGGCACCCCCAGGGCCTCAATGACTGAGGGGGGCGCGGGGTCACCTGAGTGGGTCAATGGACCGTGCACATCAGAGGGGGAGCCACTTCGTGGCCCCCCTTCTGTTCTTCGTTTGCCCCTAACCCTAACCCTAACCCTAACCCTAACCCTAACCCTAACCCTAACCCTAAAAAATCACAAACACAAACACACACAGACAGCACTCCACAGACACCGACATGTAGACCAAGCAGACACATAAACACAAGAAACAAAATGAAGGACTGGAACCTCAGTGTGACGAAAAAGTGGCTTATCATGGGAGACTCGAACGTCGCCAGGATCCCACCCTGCGACATCGAGGGGCTGCAGATCGACAGCTTCCCAGGGGCCACCTTCAGACACGCTGAGGCCATCCTCTCCAGGACCATCGTCTCCGCCACGGTGGAGAAGGTGATCCTGTCCTTCGGCCTAAACAATAGAGGCCAAAACATTCAGCAGACAACAATTAAACAGATGCAGGCAGCAGTGAGGGCTGCCACCAACAAATTTCCTCAGGCGGAGATTTGGGTGCCCTTAATTAATTATTCTGGGGCCCTGCCTGTCTCGGAGATGGATGCCCTCCTCCGCCTGAACGAGTACATCCAGAAAAATCAAAAGTACATCCCCAAACTCCCCAACAGCTCCTTTAAGACAGTGGAGGACAAAATCCACTGGACGAAGGACACTGCTGGTCTCATGCTGCAGCATTGGGGCCAGCACCTAAACTAGAAATCCCCAGAAGCCTGCACGCACAGGAGGGGACTAAAAATGTTTTAGTTCTGGCCAAAAAATTCACACCGACGACCCCACAATTGACCCTGCTTAACAGGGGCCTAAATTTTATTCCCACAAAGGGCAGCAATAAGAACCTCATAGAACAGAGCAGATTTGACTTACAGCAATACCACAGACAATTAAAATTGGCCTCACACTTCCAAAATAAACAACAAACAGAGCCCCCTAAATTTACCCCATCCTCCACATGGACTCCCCCTGCTGGCACGCTACCGCCAGAGCTCACTGCCCTCATCACGGCTGATGTCACTCATTTCGACCAGCACTTCAGGCTCAGCCACAATGAGCCAAACCTCAGCCCTGAGGAGGTGGCTGCACTAGAGGAGCTGAAAAACAATAAAAATATTGTTATCAAGCCGGCTGATAAGGGCAGTGTAGTGGTCATTATGGACAGGGAACAGTATCTGTGGGAGGGGTATAGACAGCTTAACGATCCAAAATATTATTCTAAATTAGTGAAACCAATATTTCCGGACACAATTAAATTAATACAAAAAATTATAGAAAACCTGTACATTAAAAAATTTATAAATTTCAAACAAAAGACTTACCTTATGGGCACACCTGAACCCAGGCCCAGGCTGTTCTATATGCTTCCCAAAATACACAAAGATCCTGCAAAATGGAGTAGGCCACACGAAATCCCTCCAGGCAGGCCTATTGTGTCGGACTGCAGCAGTGACACATACAACACGGCTGAATACATCGACTTCTTCCTGAACCCCCTGTCGACCAAACATGAGAGCTACATTAAAGACACATATCATTTCGTTGAAATTATTAGGAGCCTCCACATCCCACATGACGCCATGTTATTTACTATTGACATTGACAGCCTGTATACTAATATTGACACACAGGAGGGCATACAGGCTGTCAAAAACACATTCTATAAATTCAAAAACAAAAAGAGGCCAGACAAAGAATTGATTCAGTTATTAGAGATTAATTTGACTAGGAATGATTTTGTTTTTAATGAGGATTTCTTCCTCCAAATTAAGGGCACGGCCATGGGGAAGAAATTTGCCCCGGCATACGCCAACATTTTCATGGCTGAGTGGGAGACATCAGCCCTGGCCTCCTGCCAAAAGAAACCCCTCCATTACCTCAGATATCTGGACGATATCTGGGGTGTCTGGCCCCACTCAGAGGAGGATTTCCAAGTTTTTTTACAGACCCTGAACACCCACAACCAGTCCATCACCCTCAAATCCACCACCAGCTACACCTCGGTCGACTTCCTGGACACCACCACCTACAAAGGAGCGGGGTTCAGGGAGACAGGCAGGCTGGATGTGAGGGTATTTTTTAAGGAGACAGACACTCACGCTCTGCTCTTTAGAACCAGCCACCATCCCAAGCACACCTTTGCTGGGCTGGTGAAATCTCAGCTCCTGAGGTTTCATAGGATTTGTAGTGACAAAGGGGATTTTAAGCAGGCCACAAAAACGCTGTTCTCAGCTCTGGCCACTAGAGGGTACCCTCGCTCCTTTTTAAGGAAAAGTCTCAAGACTTTTCTGGAGAAAAGGCCAACACAGACCTCTCCAATCCTCCCCTTTGTCACTACATTTTCCCCGTCAACTGTGAAGCTTGTGAGGGTCATTAGGGGTCATTTCACCTCCTTTATGGCAGACACACAGGGGCTGCAGGAGAGGAGGATCATTGCAGCCTTTAGAAAAAATAGGAATCTCCAATCCTATTTAGTAAAGGCTAAACTGCCGTCTCTGTTGACCTCTGCACCCAGAGGTCACAGACAATTTTTCAAGCACCAGACATGGCTGCAAAACAAACACACAAAAACAATTTTTCACTGTCAGCTGCGGGGAAGCCCTCTCACCAGGAATTGTGTTTACCTGGTTACCTGTGCCACCTGTGGGGCAAAGTATGTTGGGGAGACAGGAAACACAATCCTGGTGAGGTTCACTCAGCACAGATATAATATTTTGAGGAAGAAGGAGACTCAGAGGCTGGTGGTGGGACACTATGTCCTCCACGGATGGGACGCGGTCCGTGTCTCTATCCTGGAGGCCAACCCCAGATGGAGCGTGGCTCAGAGGCGGAGGTCCGAACGCCTCTGGATTATGAGGCTGGGCACGCGACATCCCCACGGCCTCAATGAGAAGTAGGGCATGGTCTCTCTGGGGAGCTGTGATGGCCAGTGCACTGGATCGGGTCCCCTAACCCTAACCTTAACCTTTCCCCTATCCCTAACCCTAACCCTAACCCTAACCCTTCCCCTATCCCTAACCCTAACCCTTCCCCTATCCCTAACCCTAACCCTAACCCTTCCCCTAACCCTAACCCTAACCCTTCCCCTAACCCTAACCCTAACCCTAACCCTTCCCCTAACCCTAACCCTAACCCTTAACCCCTAACCCTAACCCTAACCCTAACCCTTCCCCTAACCCTAACCCTTCCCCTAACCCTAACCCTAACCCTAACCCTTAACCCCAACCCTAACCCTAACCCGATCCCAAACCCCAACCCTAACCCTAACCCTAACCCTAACCCTAACCCTAACCCTAACCCTAACCCTAACCCTAACCCTAAGGTCATTTCACCTCCTTTATGGCAGACACACAGGGGCTGCAGGAGAGGAGGATCATTGCAGCCTTTAGAAAAAATAGGAATCTCCAATCCTATCTAGTGAAGGCTAAACTGCCGTCTCTGTTGACCTCTGCACCCAGAGGTCACAGACAATTTTTCAAGCACCAGACATGGCTGCAAAACAAACACACAAAAACAATTTTTCACTGTCAGCTGCGGGGAAGCCCTCTCACCAGGAATTGTGTTTACCTGGTTACCTGTGCCACCTGTGGGGCAAAGTATGTTGGGGAGACAGGAAACACAATCCTGGTGAGGTTCACTCAGCACAGACATAATATTTTAAGGAAGAAGGAGACTCAGAGGCTGGTGGTGGGACACTACGTCCTCCACGGATGGGACGCGGTCCGTGTCTCTGTCCTGGAGGCCAACCCCAGATGGAGCGTGGCTCAGAGGCGGAGGTCCGAACGCCTCTGGATTATGAGGCTGGGCACGCGACATCCCCACGGCCTCAATGAGAAGTAGGGCATGGTCTCTCTGGGGAGCTGTGATGGCCAGCGCACTGGATCGGGTCCCCTATCCCTAACCCTAACCCCTAACCCTAACCCTAACCCTTCCCCTAACCCTAACCCTAACTCTAACCCTTCCCCTATCCCTAACCCTAACCCTTCCCCTATCCCTAACCCTAACCCTTCCCCTATCCCTAACCCTAACCCTTCCCCTAACCCTAACCCTAACCCTAACCTTTCCCCTATCCCTAACCCTAACCCTAACCCTTCCCCTAACCCTAACCCTAACCCTTCCCCTATCCCTAACCCTAACCCTTCCCCTAACCCTAACCTCTAACCCCTAACCCTAACCCGATCCCAAACCCCAACCCTAACCCTAACCCTAACCCTAACCCTAACCCTAACCCTAACCCCTAACCCTAACCCTAACCCTAACCCTAACCCTAACCCTAACCCTCCCCCTCCCTCCCCCCCTCCTCCCTCTACTACCTTACCTTCCCCCTGCCCTAAACCTAACCGTCGGGGCTCCCCTCTCCCTAACCCTAACCCTCCCCCCTCCTCCCCCCCTCCTCCCTCTACTACCTTACCTTCCCCCTGCCCTAAACCTAACCGTCGGGGCTCCCCTCTCCCTAACCCTAACCCTCCCCCCTCCTCCCCCCCTCCTCCCTCTACTACCTTACCTTCCCCCTGCCCTAAACCTAGCCGTCGGGGTTCCCCTCTCCCTAACCCTAACCCTCCCCCCTCCTCCCCCCCTCCTCCCTCTACCACCTTACCTCCCCCCTGCCCTAAACCTAACCTTCATCAACCCCCCTCCCCTGCTCCTCTCACCACCTCCCCTCACTCCCCCCCTTCCACCTCCACACAACCTCTCTCCACAGACCTCTGTACGCTGGGGGGGTCGGCGGCGGCATCGGGACGCGGCGGAGTGGCACAGCCCCCGTTGCCGAAACGCAACCCCGGACGGCGGGTGAAGGTTGAAATCCACCCAATCCCCCAGGGCACACTCGACCGTCCGGGGCATGCACGGGCTGGGTCCTCTGCCTGCCCCCCTGTCGCCCCCTCCTCCCCTCCCCCCTCACCTTCCCCACACCCAGTCAGCACCCTCCCAGTACAATCACCACCTTACAGCAACATAGTTTTACCCTGCAGTAACACCATTTCATCCTCTCCACCTACAGATACATACCACAGCCAGCAGGGGGAGCCAGAGCTGCTTGCCACAGAGCCCTGTGAGCCAGACACCAGCATAGAGGTGGATAACAATTCCATGATGATGAAGGGAGCAACGACAGCAAAGCTGAAAACAACCCCAACATCTGAGTTATCCACCTCTCACTCCACCAGGGCCTCTGTGGCGGCACATGGCTCCCCGAGTCGCCCGGAACCACACACACACCCACGCACACACAGAAAAATACAGGACTGGCACTTGGAGGTCCGGAAGAGGACACTCATCATAGGTGACTCCAACCTCTCCCGGATCCCTTCATTCACAGACCCACACATCCAAGTAGACAGTTACCCCGGAGCAAACTTTCATCACATAGCCACCATCCTGAAAAAACTCACCCCATGTCACAACACCACACAGGTCATCTTATCAGCCGGACTCAACAACTGTCTTTCAGAACACGACCCCACCACATTCACCAAACAGTTACAGACAATGTGGAGGACCAGCCAGACCACCTTCCCCAACGCCACCATCTACATCCCTGTAATAAACTTCTCACCCAGACTGGACTCACACAAACGGACACTCCTCACCAAACTCAATGACACCATCACTGCCAAATATAACTTCATTCCAGACATCAACTCACAACTCTTCCGGACTGGCACAGACAATATACACTGGACCTCTGACACGGCCGGGATGTTGTTCAGGTACTGGAAGGAACAGTTAAACTTATAACTGGGGATAACTGTCATACCACACCTCCCCATCAGTCCAACATCACCAACCTCTGTGCCGTTTTCTCCCTCACAGCTGCACAGCTGGAGTTACTAGAAAAAGGACTCACCTTCATTCCCACACCCAACCCACCCACCCGGCCGGAGCTCAGGGGGGACCTGCACACCTTCCACAGGAGGCTGAAACTCCTGGATCACTTCCAGGGGGGGCAGAGGCGGGACCCCGTGCTGTTCACTGGGCCGTCCCACTGGTCACCAAACACGGACACACTCTCACCTGCTATTTCACAACTCATCCATAAAAACAACCAAGCACTCACACATTGGCGCCCCCTGCCACATAGAACGCACAACATTAGTCAGGAACACAAACGCATCATCAGAACATTGGGTAATCACAAACACATAGTCATTAAGCCAGCAGATAAGGGGGGCCAAATAGTTATTCAGGATAGGGACAATTACATTTTAGAAGCACATAGACAGTTAAACAACAACACATATTACCAACTACTGACACACCCACTACAATTAGAGACACAGACACTAGTTAGAAAGATTACAGAAACACTCTACAGACAAAAATTCATCAATTTCAAACAGAAGCAATATCTGGACGGTCCCGGTGAGCCCAGGCCCCGCCTCTTCTACCTGCTCCCCAAGATCCACAAGCCTCCTGACACCTGGACGGTCCCCTCGGTGGTTCCGGTCGGCCGCCCCATTGTCAGCGACTGCAACTCCGAAACATACACCATCACAGAATACATCGACCACTTCATCAATCCACTTTCCAAACTGCACCCCAGCTACATCAAGGACACCTACCATTTTGTTAATAAAATAAAACACCTTCAGGTACCCGGTCACACCTTCCTGTTTTCCATAGATATAGATTCCCTTTACACTAACATAGAAACTCCACTTGGTTTAGCTGCAATAAAACACCTCTTTAACAAACACCCAGACCCATCCAGACCCGACAGCCACCTCCTACAACTCCTGCACATCACCCTCACCCGCAACGACTTCACCTTTAATAATCAGCACTACCTCCAGCTGTGCGGTTGTGCGATGGGCCGGAAATATGCGCCAGCCTACGCAGACATTTATCTGGCCCACTGGGAGGAAACGGCTTTCACCAAATTCACCACCAAACCCCTCCTGTATTTCCGGTACCTGGACGACATCTTCGGCCTCTGGGACGGCACACATCAGGATTTCACGACCTTCCTGGACACCCTCAACACACACCACCCCAAAATAACACTGAAACACAACATTTCCACATCTGCAATAGAATTTTTGGACACCTGTGTCTTCTTCCGTGCCTCTAGTGACCAGTCCAAAACACTGGCCACCAAAGTACATTTCAAAGACACGGACCGCCACGCACTCCTTCACAAGTCGAGCTATCACCCCAGGCACACGTACAGAGGTCTGATAAAATCCCAGCTGATACGCTTCCGCAGAATCTGCACCTTCCCGGAGCATGTGGAGGAGGCCACCAGCACCCTCTTTAGTGCGCTGAGGCCCAGGGGTTACTCGAGACGCTTCCTCAGAACCATCAAGGCGGAGGTTGGCCGGACCTTTCAGGATAGATATAACAATCCCAGCGCCCGGCCGCCCGGTCCTACTCTCGTCCCCTTAGTAACCACTTATTCAGAGAACTTAAAGAGGTTAATTTCAACTCTCAGGTCTAATTTTGAGGGGGCGAGGGAGGGCTGTGACGTGCTGGGCGACTGCCGGCTGATC
>NW_027636488.1:0-22896 GCF_947650265.1 Symphodus melops | reverse complement strand
ATGCACAGTGATCACACTGTTATTGACAACATGTGCATGTGCTAACACGAGCATGTGTACGATCAGACGAAGCTCATGTATCCTTACATTTTCTTGAAAAACATTAAACAGGGATTACACTCACCGTCTATGTTTGCATGATTAAGGAGCTTTTAGATTTTTTGTAAAATGACCAAAAATTGATTATTTTTTATTTTTTGGCCTGTACAGAGAAACTACCGGGGGTTAAAAGTTCATTATGTCAACCCGAGTTGTCGCAACTTTTTTTTTCTTTTTCTGCCACTTTCCCAACACAAACCATAAAACGGATGATGTGTGCTCGACGTAAACACCCGTAACTAAACACTAACTCAAAGTGTTTATTGCTTTTCTGTCTGCATACATTTAGAAGAGGGACAGCAGTGCTGTGACCTCCCCTCACTGACCCTTATGACCGTCGCATATGCAAACAGCCCCGGCCGAGACCCCCACTCGCACATACACCGAGCATGTGCGCAGCAAACATAAATAAACAGAGTCATTAGTCAGCGAGTCGAGGCTGCTGAGCGGACACATATACCCACAGAAGTCCAACTATTACTCACTGTGCAGGACTGAAATGTATAGAAGTCAAGTGGAACAGGCCTTAATAGCCATGAGAGTAATGTATATACTGCAGTGTTTCTGTAAACTTTTCAGCATGTGGTTTTAAGGCTCAACTGCTCTGTGCTGACAACAAGACAAATGCGAGTGTGTTAGTCAGAGGTGTGATAGTGCGCGCGCATTCGTGTCTGTCCTATCCAGCTGTGGCAGCTAAATGCTTCACAATAAGCCTGATATTCATTTGAGATCAAAGATAAAAGCAGGGCCTGCGCTCATATTTAAATATAACCTTGGCTTTTAAGGCATCCCCCCCCCCCCCCCCCCCCCCCACACACACACACACACACACACACAAACACACACTGCTTCTTTTTGGAAGACACAATGAGAGGGGAGATGGCCTGATAAGCAGATGTTGAAGAGAAAAGACATCTTGACAAAAGATTTGTATCTCTGAATATATACATTCTATATTAGGTCACATGGAAGACAGCCATTGTCCTTTTTTGTCACTTCAAAAATTTGAATGCAGAAAAAAAAGGGGGGGGGGGCACTCAAATGACTAGAAAACACCAACACAGCTCCATCTACGTGTGAACAAAGACTCTGGATTTGGGGGTGGCAGAAAAAAAAACGAAGAAAAAAAAAAGGGGGGGTGGAAGAGAAACTTTTTCACTGTCACAGAAAGAAAAGATGCATTCTTTGTTAGCAGTCAAGGTCCACTGCTGAGGGAAACTTGCCCCCCAGCCCTTCATCACTCACACTGACCTCTCACACCATGACCTCTGACCTCGCACTCCTCCTTAAATCACCGCAGAGAGTGGCTGACCGCACTCACGTTAGGTCAATATACATCTGAGACATTCTCAATGGTCTTTGCAATCAGTCTAATTAAGCCAGAGTCCTGTATGTAGACCTTTAAAGACCTCGAGTGGATGGATTCGAGGCTACAGAGGGGGAAAAAAAGCAAAAGATCAAGGAGACGAGGAGTGCAGCTCTTAGTATTAGAGGATGGTTTCTTAAAATGAAAAGCTTCGACTTTTTTTGTAGTTAGGAATGTTTGTGTTTCTCTTGTCAGTATTCCCTGATGATGTACGCTCAAGCATAACAAGCAAGGAGTAAAAAAAAACAAAACACACACCTCCTAACTGATCAATCTCTCACCGCTGATTTTCCCATTTGCAGAAGATCTCCAGCTTAAGAAGACATGGCCGACCTTTGCAGCGGGTCACTGCACCCTGCGCTGGAGCACCTCAAGCAACACTTCTGAAACATTTTGTTTTCACACACACACACACACACACACACACACACACACACACACACACACACACACACACACACACACACACACACACACACACACACACACACACACACACACACACACACACACACACACACACACACACACACACACACACACACACACACACACACACACACGCACACACGCACACACACACACACACACACACACACGCACACGCGCACACACGCACACACGCACACACGCACACACACGCACTTTTCTGACTGAGTTTAGCTATAACAGCACAGAAAGGTGTCATTCTTTCAAAGTGATACTTTTTTTTTTTCTTCCACTGACACTTGACACACAAGGTTACGCTTCTGGGTGAGAAGGGGGTCAGACGTTTTAGAAAGTCGCTTCAGACTCTGAGAGTGTGGCCTAATATACTTGTTTTCACAGCTCAGCAAACGCTAGGTATTTTTGCAGTCAAAAAAAAAAAGCCAAGCCAATTTCCTGGTGGCGTTATTGGTGACGGCCACAGAGTCAACTGTCCTTTAAGATTTTGTTGAAACGCTACAAGGAGCACCGTGCACACGAGGTGTAACCTGGTTAATCTGTGCAACAATCACAGAGCGGTCTCCTGTGTTCGACGGTGATTATGGCGCTCTGAGTGACATTATGAACTGTGGTGGATGGTTAATACTCCGTCACTCTGCCATTTATGCAAAGCTTTCACAAAGCTGCAGTGAGGCAGCGACAAAGGGAGGAGGCTTCAGAGGAGATTTAGAGAGACTGACATGATGACATAGCAGGGTGAGTCACTGACGGAGCGATGGAGGATCAAGAAAGAGAGGCTGTGTGAACCGTTCTTGAATCAGCTCATACAGTATTTAGAGATGTTTCAAATTGATCTGGGCTTTTGAAGGGGAGGCTTTTATTTAACAGCAAAAGCCACAGATCCCCTCCCCCCCTCAAATAAGAGCACAGTTACTGATCTGTCCAGCTTTCTTGAACGCTCACTCAGTGTGATCATCCTCTAAGATGTGTAAATACATCTCTAAGTGTGAGTGCTACTGATGTCGGTGTTACGCTGACTTACAGATTAGGTTTAGTGCTGGTTTAGATTTAGCTACAATGCATCAATGCATCAAACATTTCGTTTATTGTTCAATATTGCAGCCAATAAAAATAAGCAAAAAGAAATTCGTGAAAAATGTTCCCTCACAACAGCCTCCAAAGTAAATCAATACACACATTATGGCCATCTATAAACGAACACACTCGCAGTGTGTGCGTGCACATGCATGTAATCCCTCATAAATGGGAATGGTGATTATGCATTACTGACAAGAGTCATTGGTTACGCTAGACAAGACGAGTCTGTGTGTGTGTGTGTGTGTGTGAGAGAGTGTGTGTGTGTGTTTCTGTGTGTGCGTACTTGGCATTCATTAAGTCGAAACAAAACAAGCGGCAGCAGCTGAGTGTGTGAGTGTGTGTCTTGGCCACAACAACAGAGAAAAGAGATTCAAAGAGAGCCAAAAGTGGGGTTCAGTGAAGAGAGAGATTGATAGAGAGAGAGAGAGAGAGAGAAGAAAGAAAGGGAAGAGAGAGAGAGAGAGAGAGAGAGAGAGAGAAGAAAGAAAGGGAAGAGAGAGAGGCAGTGAAGGGATGAATTAAGTTAAGAAGCCTGTATAAGAGGGACACCCAACTTCAGATCCACACACACTCTACACACACTTGTGCGGTGCTTCACAACCTTCTGTATGTTTTTTTTATTTTAACTTCAGGCTAAAGTTGTCCCTTTATCAGGATTGTTAATGTTCATACAATATTTGTAAAAATGAAACAATTTCAAGACCAGTTTTGATACCACGGCGACAGGAATAAAAAAAAACCAACGTTTCAGTATGGAAACTGTAACCTCCCCTGCTTACTTTTTTCATCTTTATGAGACACTGAGAGCGCTTGACAAACATCGCCATTTGCCAGCACTTATTAACGTACCATAGTAACGACAGAAATTCACATGGGGTGAAGAAATAGCCGAGTGGTCATGGGAGCTGACATGAGACGCATCTTGATCACTTTATTTTTGTTTTTTAAGATTCAGTTCAAGCACTTTTAAATTACTTTTATAAATGTATTGGCTGTAAGTGGTTTATAATCCTAAAAACAGATCGTCATTCCATCACAATCCAAAGTACCAAAGCTAAAATCATGACCAATAAAACCACACTGTAATAATTTTTTTTTTAACAGAGTAGTGATGCCGAGTTCAAATACCAATGAATAATAAACTGGTTTCATTTGCTGCTTTGACAGAATTACACGCTGTTGACTAAATGCCAAACATTTTCTCAAACTTCATGGAGAAGCTGTTACTGTAGCAGCAGAATGCTGAACGGGTGAAATAAAGACTTCCATTATTCACTGCGACTGCAAAACTGAGGAAAAACTGCAGGAAGAGTTGGACACGCAGAGAGTCAAAGTTACACATCTAGTTCACGGTAAACATTTAAAAGGCTCTTTTGTGGCCTGACTCTGGTTCTCAAGCTAAATGAGGGTGAGGAAGAGAGGTGTGGGAGTATAAGTAGGTCAGTAAACCATGGCAGTGGAGATGAAACCGCGCTAAGGTAGAGGCTGTAAGTGTGTGTGTGTGTGTGTGTGTGTTCTAGTTTTGGCAGGGGGAGCCCCGTTTGCAGAATATGGTCTTGCTGGTCGGAGCGGGGCTACAATGAGCTGGCATGTTTGAGGGGATGTGCTGCCAGTCTAGCCACCAGTCTCAGGAGCATGGGAAGGCAAACACAGAGCTGATCTCAAAGACTTCTAAAGGGAGCCGCTTCCTGCCAAAAATCACTCGCACCTGTCCTTCTGTTTCTGCTTTCCTTCCTCTCTTTATCATCTGCTGCTCCTCCCAGTCTCTCCCTCTCTTGTCTGCGCTCTTTTCCCCCTTCATCCTCCCCACGTTGTGAAACTTTTTCTTGGCATAAAAAAAAACCAAAAGAAAAAAAAACCTATTGGACGCTGCTGCTCCTCCCCTTCTGTTTAGGCCGGTGCCAGGTGTAAAAGCAACCTGGCATCGTCACAGTTAGTCCTGTTTTGAAGCGGTGTGGGGCAGCCATGCCAGGGCACAAAGTCATCCCTCACACATTAAACACACACACTTAAAGACGCGCACAAAATGAGCTTTTTAAGAGGGCACGAGACACTGCCAAGCACTGGCTCGGCTTGTGTTTCATTAGCATCAGATAGAGAGCCTTTCTTCATTCAGTCCTGCTGTGTGTGTGTGTGTGTGTGTGTGTGTGTGTGTGTGTGTGTGTGTGTGAGTGAGTGAGTGAGACAGAGAGAGAGAGAGAGAGAGTGTGTGTGTGGTGGATAATGAAAACCACGGATAAGACCGACCCCTGACTGAACTCAAGGCACTACAGGCCGTCGGAGGAAAAAAAAAAAAAAAAAGAGAATAAACGTGTGAGGATGTCCTTGTAAAATATTTCTTCAGCGCTTCCCCTCTGCAGTTTGCAAAGACAGTGTTTATGCTTTGCAATAATGGAAGGCATAGGTCACTTGGTTTCCATTCAACATTTTCTTTGTGCATCAGTCACGGCGGTGTAAAAAATCTAAACTCATTTATCCTGCATGACCTGAAGATCACCTGTAACTCGGGTCTGTTAGCACAACAAGAAGGCGTCCCCCGTCTTTGACCTCATGAATTCCAGTCTCGAGAACATCTCCTGCAGTACTTTTCTTATCTTATCGCTTGCCTCGAAAGCCCGCTTCTCCTGTTTCAAAGTCAGGTACATGAAAGCTGGTGAAGGCCGAGCTCAGATTTTTGTTGGGGAGGTTACAGTATCGAATGACAGCTCGCAGGACTCAGGCAGGTGCTGGCTGCGCTGTGAATGGAGCTTGTATGAGCCCGCTCATTACAGAAGGACATCTGCTGCCGTCCGGCCCCCACTGACTCCGCCCCCGAAGCTTTACACTGATGCCCTGTCAGTGTGTGTGAGAGAGAGAGACCAGCGGCGGAACAAAACAGTGTACAAATGCCCAGTCATACACACACACACACACACACACACACACACACACACACACACACACACACACACACACACACACACACACACACACACACACACACACACACACACACACACACACACACACACACACACACACACACACACACACACACACACACACACACACACACACACACACACACACACACACACACACACACACACACACACACACACACACACACACACACACACACACACACACACACACACACACACACACACCTGCCTTCTACTGTCGCTTAGAATAAAAAGATTTGAGACCTTTTTCCATCTTTTCCGAACTCACTAAGAAATTCATTCCAATTCCATTTTCCTGTGAAATAAATGTTCCCTTCAAAGTAAAATAACTCTGGCCTGACATAACAGTGTTTGTAAATGAGCTAATTATAAGTGACTGAAATGGCATTTGTACGGGAGATGAGCGGGTGTGCTAATTAAAGGACTGCACAGGGTGGCACGACTTAGTCTACTTGTTGTCTGTCATCTTCTGTTGCAAAAACTAATGGGTGAACTTGCTCCTGTCCAGAGGAGCGAAGAGAAAGAAATGACAGAGCGCGCGCACTCAGTTCATGAATCAACGTGGGCACAAAGTAGGCCCGAAACATTATGAATTGGTTTGGCTGGGGAGGTTAGAGAGGAGGCAGAGAGAATTTATGAGACAAAAGAGAGAAAAGTAGGGCGAGAGAGAGGAAGATAAAGTATGCGTGTAAGACAAAATTAAAAGAAGTTGGTATAATGTGGCAGGTTTTTAACTCTAAAGCTGAGGAGATTCATCAGAGCTGAGCTGCACTGAGAGCCGTGAAGAAGTGCAGAGAGTTTCAAACTGTCACACTCGCACCTTCAGCAGCAGCAGCTTTTGACACTAAACACACACACAGGCACCAACACCACACTCGCTTCCCTACAACTATGCAAGGCTCTTCAAATGAGCATTAGTAACCACACACACACACACACACACACACACACACACACACACACACACACACACACACACACACACACACACACACACACACACACACACACACACACACACACACACACACACACACACACACACACACACACACACACACACACACACACACACACACACACACACACACACACACACACACACACACACACACAGTCTCACCTCTTCTTTGCAGGGCCGTCCTCGCCGTACTTGCTGCCCCCGTCCAGCCCCTGAGAGTGCAAGGACCCATCTTGTTTGTGGCTGCCTTTGGACCCCGAGCCGTTCAGCTGCCCGTTGGCTAAAGAACCTGAGGAGAGAATGAGAGAAAAATATTGGACTGCTGCTTTCAACCTTCAGAAATCTCATCATCCAGGGGCTTAAAGCTCCGGAAAGGAACTTCTGGTTTTTTTTTGTTGTTTTTGGCGACCGCAGCAAACAAAGCGCGGTTTGCCGGTCGCAAGTTGTTGGGGGTTTTTTTCACCAAAAACGTCATTCTGTTGTTTTTCCACGTCAAATCACTTGTTGTGAATATTTGCTGCGGATAATTATAAAAATGAAACCGAAGTTTGGCAGCAAGCAGGTAATCGCAGGTAAAAACAGTTTAAAGCCTTTACAAATAAATAATTATTAATTCATATAATAAAATCAATTTTTCCAATTCCTGTTTACCTTTTGAGGTCATAAAGAATTAACATTCATGTCAAACTTTTTCATTCCCATAAAAAATTCTTACAGGATTAATAGGACGGAGAGTGACACAATGTTTTTAAACTGAAAGTTCTTCTAAAGACTTCTGGTTTTGAGACAGCGCAGAGGGCTGAGACAGAGTGGACATATTTCTTTTTAATCGTATTATGGTAGGTCTGCTTTATCTGACAGTGTGATGTGGAAACCGGAGCAGAGGAACAGAGGAAAGACACAAAGAGAGGAGCTGATATCACAGAAGGAAAAAAAAATACTTCTTCAAACATCTTTATAGTTCAAACACGCTGGGCCAATAAGCAGCCAAACCTCTGCAGACACATCTGTTTGATAAATGCTTCTCACGAGGTGCTGCAGCATCGTCGACGCTGGTTTAAGAGCAAAGAGAGAGGTTTTTTTTTTTTTTTTTTAATGCTCGTCTACGTGATGAATGCACCTTGAAAACAAGCACAGGAAATTTAAAAAAAAAAAAAACAGAGGAGGAAAGAAGTGAGCAGATATTGCTGGACTTGACTTTCTCGCCGAGCCCAATTGATAAAAGGTACCTAATTAAACATTTAGCAAGCAAGTCAGACAAACAAAATAAGGCCTCAGACAGATTCTTAAATCAAAAGAAACAACAGACAGAGAGAATTTAAATGAGGTCAAGCAGAGCGAGTGGAAGTCGATGGTAATTAAGGAAGACAAAACAAATTAAAACAGATATCGCGGGGATCCATTTCCTGATTCTTGTGGTTCTTGGAAGGTGCCACACGAGCTTGTTGGGGAAACAACAAGTGAAGTCAAAAGCTTTTGGGGGTTATTCAGAAGAAAAAAAAAGAAAGAAGAAGCTGCCAAGAGAGACTGTAAATTTGTTGAGCGTGAGGGGAAAGTCATGTTTGAAACTGCACCACTCTGCCTGCCTAAATAAAGCCGAAAGCGGACCAGCGAGCGAGCATTGCTGCAATCAAACCTTTGACACTAGCAATAATTAATTACTTTTGACTGGTCCTGACACGTAGTCATGCCTGGCTGGACTTTGGTTTGGCAGCTTGTTCAATTATTCACCTTCATTTTGCAAAAACAAATGATGACTCACTGAGCGCTCAAACTCCTCGTCGTTTGTTTCACCCAAAGCAAATGTGTCAGAAAGCCTTTCATTCACCTTTCCACCGGCACGTCACGAAGGTTTTCTTAGGTTAGTGCCTCACTGCACACCCAGTGAAATTCCATTTGACTGATGCTTCAGAGGGATGTGTCAATCACCCCGCTCTGCAAAAGTCCTAATGGTGGGTGTCAAAAGGAAAATAAATGAAGATAATAAAGACAAGGGGGCACGGTTAAGGATAAGTGGCAACTTGAATGATATCCTGTTAGTGAGGATGCTAAGTGCTGAAACAAGCCCGGGCGATGTGTCCTCTCATAATAAGGGGACGGAGAGGGGAAGTGGTGCGAGCAGATGACAGTGTAGGAGCTGGTGAGAGCCGCTTTCAAACATATGATTTCATCGGATTGATAAACGTGCTTAAGGCCAAACGAGCCCACACACACACACACACACACACACACACACACACACACACTTGACACAGGCCTGTTGTGTAGACACAGGCTGTTGGTTTCTCCTCACACACGCAGGGCAGGTCAGTACCTGAGAGCAGAGGCACAGTCATCACACACACACGTCGCCGCGGTCAGAGAGTTAACAAGCGGCAGCGCGGTGAGTAAGGCCTCAAAACTGCTCGCGACGCTTTATGTTGGTGCAAGAGAGCCACCGAGTCTATATGCAAAATGAATCACTGCATTGCAATGTCACTGTTTGCACGACAGGACTCACATCCCAGTGCCTTTGATCAATCAAGAGGTTTGCTTGACGGCCCTTTCAAGTTTCCGCTTTCAGGCTAAAGGTACAAAGTTTGTTTTTGGGAAACAAAAATAAAAGTAATTTATGTCAGTAAAAAAGAGAGAGATGATTGTGAAACTTAAAGTCACAATAGTCTTACAGCTAATTTAATTTTCAATGTAACATATTTATTTGTATTCCATTTTTTAATTTGAAAATTCAATCCCCTCAGGACATTTCCAATAACCACTTCTGGATGTAGTGAGGTCATCTTTAATTTAGTTCACATCAATCCAAAACTGTTTTTGTTTTTTTTGTTTTTTGTTTTAATTATTTTGTCATAAACGTCTGGTGCAGCTGGCCACGTGGATGGGAATTCAAATCTGATCAGTCCAGCTGGCGAAATGCAAAACGTGTGCGGGCAAAAAGGTTCTGCATCCTCTTTAGCAACGGAGCGTTAATTATTGAAATGAAGTTAAAGAATGACGTCTCCATTTTGTTCAGAGGTCACCACCTCTGCTGAAACAAAGCAGCTGTATTATTTTTTTTGTCCCTGCAACTAAATGTTTTTGCCCTGTTATTATTGTAACGTTTAAAATAAAGATTCATTTGTGGCTTCTATGCGAAACATTGTGATGGAATACTGCAGTGTCTTCCCGCCGCGTGTTGCTGTAGGTGCTTAATGTGTGACCGTGGACACACTGATTATGAATAATAATTGACGCAGGCACCACAAAGAGGAAAACAGTGCAAACTGTTGTGTGAGGAATTCTGGACAATGTGTCTGGTCTGTGAAACCAAATAGCTCATTAACTTTAATTGTGCTCAGAAAATGACTGACACATGATGTCCCAATAGAACACAAATAAACAGACACAGGCCCATTTTATTGCCCGCCCCTCCTCCTCTCCACTCCCCTCCCTCCCTCCGTCTATCCCCCTGTTCCTCTGAAGATTTGTTTGACATGTGCTGGTTGCACATAAACGCCCATCTTGAGGAGGAGAGTGAGGAATCATTGGACGGCAAAAGGTGCTGGAGATGGGCGAGTGTAAAAAGACGGGGCGGTGAAAAAAGTCTAAATTCGAGCTCCTGGCTGCACGGGAGTCACAAAGGTTGAGGCTGGAATGAGATGGGGTTGGGGGGGGTTGGGGGGGGGGGGGGGGGGGTTGCTCCAGAGGGGAATGAAACATGTACAACCGTCCCACTATAGCTGCTCCTTCGGGGTGGGAGTTTCTAATCAGATTTACGCATGCTTAACTAAGCCCATCGCCTCGCTCTGTTCACCTCCAAGTCTCTAGAGAGAAGCGGGGAGCGAGCAGAGGTACGTTGCGTAACATGGCGTATCACAGGGCTGAGAGGAGCCTATTAGTAGGAGCTGCTATAATAAGTATAGCAGTGCAAGTCAAGCCGTAAGAGAGAATCATTGTTGGGGCAGAGCGAGCACTTGAAGGTTTCTTGATTAGACTTAAAAACACGGGAAATGGGTGTGATGTCACAGCTAATGAACAGAGGAGAGTGTAAAGGTTGTCGTTTAGCTTTGATTACTTGTTTTTAAATGTTCGTAGATAAATGAAAGCAATCTGTGAAAACTGTGGTGGAAATGTGAACGTTACACAAGACTTCGATTCCCCTTTCAGCACGACTATTCTGCTCTAGCCTTTTGTTCAAGTAATCCCCTGAGCCTGTGTACAATTTGAAAACAACAAAAACAAAACAACGTGTTGTCTTATTTTAGGGGAAAGTATTAATTCCCAGACATTCTTCGGAGTAAAAGCAGATACTAAAATTCACCGCTTGGGATTTCAAATTGCTCCAAATTTGTTGTTCCTCCGTCTAAAATTGGATCAAACATCACTGCACGACACTTACCACAAGCCAGAACAAAGCCAGACAACACTGTGCAGTTCAGGGCTTTAAATCTAAAGCATCAAAGGGAGGGAAGGTTTTATTTCATGGCCTTGAAAGGAGACAGAATAGATGGTAATGCTTTAATCACTTTTCTTTCCTTCTCTGGTGGTTTTCCAGGGAGACAAATCAAGGGCCCACACAGTGGTTTTAGCTGCCACGGCTGCCACTCCGGCCATGCAAGGGGCTGGCAGCTCGGGAAATACAGACAGACAGAGGAGTGACAGCGGAGTGGGCACTGACGGAAAAGGGGACGACGTGCATAAAAAAAATAAAAAAAACGGGGTAGAAGCGGCAGGTCCTGAGACGGCCAGACAGACAGGAGCAGAAAGGAGAAGGGACACTCAGCGAAAGGGGGCAAAAGAGGGAGTCCCCGTCTCGGGGGTTTGTTTTTTTTTTGGCCAGCAGCCAGCTCCTCCATCAATGGCTCTCAGGGAAATGGAGAGGGAGGACAAGGAGAGGGGAGATAGCAAGGTAAAGGGGTGCAGCTGGTATGATGGGGAGAAGAGGAGATAAACACTGGAGACGGAGGAGGAGAATGAAAAAAAAAAAAGAGGGAGGATGTAGGTGACAGATCGTGCAGATAGTTAAGACAGACAGGGCAGAGGACAGGAAGGACAAAGCAGAAAAGAGGGAGGTGGTGAGGGAAAAAAAAGAGAGAGAGACAGAGACGGATGGAGGTAACAGGAGGGAGGAAGAGGGCTGCGTGGAAATACATAATCCAGGAGATGGAGCAGCAGGAGTGAGAGAGGAGACAGGAGCTTGCGGAGAAGGCAGTAACCAGAATCCTATTGATGTGTAATGAATCCCTGCATCCGGCAAGAGAGCGAGAGAGGGAGAGGACCGGAAAGGACAGACGGACGGATGGAGGGAGAGATAGCGTTGAGAAACAGAGAGGAAGGGGGGGGGGGGGGGGGGGGGGGGATGAGGCTGGAGGAGGATGGAGCGGAAGCCAGGACGCAGAAGGGGCATAATGTCATTTGTTAAATAATGCAGGCAGAGAGCAGGAGAAGCAGGAAGTGTGATGGACACAGAGATGGACGACTGCCAACAGCGAGAGGTAAAGTGGTTAGAGAGATGGCATAATTGCTGGCTACTGGCAGGGAGAAGTCTGGGTAGATGGGGGAGATCGACCGACACACACACGCACACACACACACACAGACTCCCATGCAGCTGACTGACAGACGGCCACACCCCCTTTCCAGCAGATAGCCACTGCTGCCACGCAGTGACGGAGCAAGGAGGAGGAGAGGAGAGAGAGAGAGAGTCTGGATTGGATGGAGGTATATAAATAAAGAAAAGAGGTGGAGACGGGCTCTGATGGGAGGGACACTCGAGCTGCGTTACAGAGGCGTACAGCCAGGCTACCTACGTTAGTCAGGTGACACCTATTCGCTGAAGTGGTGGGGGCTAATTTCAGGAAACAGTCCTTGTTTTTCTTTACACAAACCAGGATCTCATGGACATGCACCAATGAGGGGGGGGGGGGATTTGTTCCACACCATGACTTGAACTGATGACCCTCCAAAGTCCTTGCAGACTGACTGCCACCCCATAATAGGACGATTCAGGAAGTAGCACACGCTGGGTACAATCCTCCAAAATGGCTGACAGTTTCACCACAACATCTATGCAAAACAGGAAACTGTGCCGCTCATACAGCATCCCAAAGCCTTACTAACCCACGGTGCTCTAAAACAGCAGGGCCCGTCTATTCAGCCCAGCTCCCTTTTGTGTCAGAGCGGGCTGCTGTCGTTACCCCCGGCACGACAGGCCGCCAACGCTTTCTAATGACTCATTTTTATTCAGGCGATAAGGTCAGCTACCCGCGGCGGCTTAAAAGGCCCTGAGGAGCCATGGAGTGGCAGCTATGAGATGCCAGAGAGACAAACAGAGATACACTAGGTACAGGGAAGGGGAGGTGGGGGGGGTCTTCTGCACAGTCGAAATGAAAGTGTGGAGACGGATATAATAAAGAAAACCTGAGAAAAATAAGGAAGTGAGAAAGCACAGTATGAAAGGTAAGCTTCATTTCAAAAGAGACTTCCTTCCCTCCCGTCCGTCTCTCTCTCTCTCTCTCTCTCTCTGCAGAGCTCGATGGTTGCACAGCTTCCTTTTCTCTCAGTGTCTCGATTTTGTTAATGTCAGCTGAGAATAGCTTCTGAGGCACGTGTGAAGTTCAAATCTCCGTTGTTGGATGGCTGAGGTTTTTTTTTGGGTTTTTTTTCCTCGTGTGGAAGCACCAGTGTCAAACAAAGACAAGGTGGCAGTCTGGTTCAACACTAGCTCTTCATCCCCTTCCCCTGTGCTCGCACTCTTCTGTTGTTTCAGGTTTACACAATACAACAGAGAAATCCCTCAAGTGTTACGGTAGCGGGCTTCCACCTGGAATTGGATTTAACTAAACAAATGTAGGTATTAATTCCTGTCAGGTCTTCTATGAGTCCTTGTTTTAATGAGAGCAGACACAAGGGGAATGTGTAAATGTCCAAGCTGGGAAAGATTAACAACCCTCTAACATGTTTTTTTTTTTTTTTTTGGGGGGGGGGGGGGTTCCCCTCACCACTGGAGTTCCTCAGTTTGATCCTTGATCAACAAAAAAGGGGAAAACTTTGGTTTCAATGGTTCCTTTGAGGATGTGACGCTGAGCCAGCAGATTGAAAGACCCACTGCAAATGAGAGTCCTTGATCGTACGTTCTTCGTTTGTTTGGGTTCATTTCAAACGACATCGGGTCGCGTATGAAAAGAGAGTCAAGGCGTTAACAGGTAGTAACGCTCACCTATGTTTAAACGAATGGAGAAAAAGACTGAGAAAGTAATATCATCCAAGCCAGTCATAACCGGCAACTCTGATATTTACTCAACAAAATGATACAGCAGCCAAATCTTTTCAGGGCTTCTTTCTTTTTGCCAACCCGAGATATTAATGTGTCAAACGTTTTGATTTCAACATTTACTTTAACTGTTGTAAGGCTTGTATTTCATTTTAAACTCACAAAGCCCTCATTTCAGCTGAACGGAGATGGACACATTCTTGATGAATGACTCTTTGATACTTTATCGTACAATCAGCTTAACAGAAAATTAAACTTCTTTTTCAGTCAGTCCTAAATTATACACTGTAGAAACTAATCTGAAATGAGGTCAGTGTTCTTTATGTCCTGCTCTTCTCTATGAGATATTTAATTCACCCAACGGCAGAGACATCACCCTACATCAAAGTGGACTGCTTGAATTCAAAGTGCACAAAGTTGCATTAAAAACTCAAACTCACCATTGGAGTTTGTGGTTCCGTCTCCATCCAGCTGCCGTTTCTGTGCAGTCCTAAACTCCTTTAGTGAGAGATATAGCACCTTTCGCATAACCCGCTCCTCCGACCACGGGATTCCATCACTGTCATCCTGTGGAAACATCCGGAGAGACAAGGTTAGTACAGATTACCGTCACAGACAGAAACGACAAGGAAGGTGTGTGTTACTTCGATAAAGACAGATCTCAATTATTAGAGTATCTTTGAAAAATCTAAGTTGATGGACAGATACAAAAGCGACAAAGGGTTGCAGGTGCGCAGGTTGAATCAGGTCGTTTGGTTGCCATGACAACAGCAAGCACACCAAAGTTTTGCTCAATGGACAGTTCTTTTAAGACACCAAACATAAAGTTAAATCGCTTTAAAATTACACCGTATATTTCTTACACTGAAGATTCTTTACAATCAGCTTAGAAATGTGTCTCTGGAAGATAATGTAACCATAGCTACAGACAGTTAGCATCACTAAGATTACACAACAACAACGAATAAGAAATAAAGTCTGTTGCTAACGTAATAAATGGCCAACATTTGAAAGACAAACAGGCAACTAAGTGTTTTAATAGAGAAGCCTCATGGCATATTGGTCCCTGTTCCCAATTCCATGCTACATCGTCGCATTAGCATGATATAGCATTAGCATATTAAAGCATTAGCATGCAGTCAGATAGCGGGAAATGCATTAGCATGAGAATGCCCAGAGGTCTGCATCACCACACTGCCATGATATGAAAGGGTCATGCTGATGAATAGGCCGGGAGCAGATGAAAAAAGGCATCATGGGACTATGAGTCCATGTGTTGTTAATGTGTCACGGAGAGACTTAAACAGAAGATGTTATTGTCAAAGAGGTCGCCGCAAGTTACACTCCACACTTTTCCTCAAATGGACACTTTTTCTCAAAGTCAGTTTCAGCAGAACGTACAGAACACCAAAGTCAGAGTTTGTTACAAGTGTCTCCTATTTAGACTTTTAACAGCTTAATATGAGAATATTAGACAGCAGCGAGCCTTGTTAAAAGCGTCTTTAGTTTCAGTCCAACTGCAATAACCATACTTCTCTCCCCCCACCCCGCTCTGCTACACTCAGTGCTCCAGCAGCTGTGTTTGATGTCGAACAACGCTAATGACTAAAGGAAATGAGATTAGGACATGAGCAACAACAAAGAGGTATTAATAAATAATGGAAACTGGAAATAGCTTTTCTCTAGTCAAGCCATGGGGTGACTAGATTTCAGTTGTGAGGTTTGAGCAAAGAAAAAGAAAAAGGAAAAAAAACTCACTCCCGTCTTTGTGCGAGGAAGCTAATGTATGCTAATGATTTGAATTAAAAAACATTTCTGATCCTGTCGGCTTGTCTTCCTCCTGTCTGAGTCAAATATAATGTGAGAGGCAGACGAGAACAGCACGTTGTGTGGGAGCGCTTTTCTTATTATCCAGTTGACTCAGATCACTCAGAGTTGGCTCAGCGAAGCAGCTGGCGGGCATCGCGGTGACATCAGCACAGTGTGTATTAAAAGTCTCCACCTAGCAGGAAAATAATTACTCAAAGATGTTTTAGCGTTGCTTTAATAACAAGATAACAGTATATATATATAAATAAATAAAGTGCTCCATTAGTGAGCCCCCAAAGAAGGCAGAAACGGAGCGCGTGTGTGGATGTGTGTGTGTCTCAGTCGGAGTATCTGTCCGACTGTAGGAGGCTGCATGATATTCGGATTAGATTAACTTTCCTTGTTTCACACAGTGAAAGCAATGCTAAAACAATGACTGCTGCTCATACATTTCTTTCTTTCTTTCTTTGGTTCTACATTCCCAAAGGTGAATGTTTTTACACTTATTCATACAAGATGGGCGATACCTGAGATGTAATGATAGCTTCACTGTATACTTATGTGACATGATAAGAATGAAAATCACTAAACTAATACATCATAAAACAGGGTCAGCATCACTTTTCCCAGTGGAAGGAAGCCAATTACAATTTCATCTCTTTTTTTTAACCTCATCTATCGAAAAATTTATGAGGAAAATTGTTGGAATATAGTGGTGTACTGGTTATTACTGTTGTTTTGTCAACTTGTTTTCGACCGTGTGTTTTTTTTATTCATGACACAACAATCAAATCCAATCATTCAATCAATCAAAGCCTTCTAATCAGCGACAACAAAAGACTAACCTGTAGCACCGCTACAGAGTGTGTGGACATTTTAGTCCAGTGTGATGACATGACAGTGTGACGGCATTTCTGAAACATTGCGGTACATTTTGGAGGTCATATTTCAACATGTTCGAGGTGTAAGGTCAGATGAACCTCATGGTGTTAGCCCCGTGTTTTCTTTGAGAATTAAATAAAGGCCACATTTGGGTCAGATTTAAAAAATTAAAAAAAACCGTCTGCACAAAAAAAAATCATTTGATTTGTCTCTTTATCTCCGTGTAGTAACAGCAGAAATCACATGGCCTCATTCACTCACTCCATTCACGGCACATTTCTTAATCATTTTTGACACTATTGACAAGACTGAAGACTTGTTTATCATTCTTCTGCGGATTTTTTGTTGTCTCCTTAGCAGGTAAAAATAAGCGTGTGCAGAGTATTGTTTTGATGTTGCAGGTCGTCTCAGGGGCCTTAGGGACGAGGCCTCAGCGGTGGTAAGGGGGGGGGGGGGGGGGGTTTGGATTAAAAGATGGGTGTCTTCACATGATGGAGCTGATGTGTGACAGCCGCATCTCCCTGCACACAGTGTGCATGTTTACACACACCACTGGTTTACTGCCTGTGACAGAGGTTGTGTGTTGTGTGTGTAGCGAGCAGTCTCTCATTACACACACACACGTATTAATTATGTCATTTTCTGCTGTACTTAATGTCAACTAATCCATTCGTGTGTGCATGCGTGTGTGCATGTGCGTGTAAAAGCCTGCCAGGTAAGCGCAATTACCCAGACAGCTCTCTCCCTGGCACTCATTTCCCTCCTGGTGTCATAAGACCAAATGAAAAACAGGAAGTATTATACGTCATATAAATATATACGCTATGCATAAAAACACACACACACACACACACACACACACACACACACACACACACACACACACACACACACACACACACACACACACACACACACACACACACACACACACACACACACACACACACACACACACACACACACACACACACACACACACACACACACACACACACACACACACACACACACACACACACACACACACACACACACACACACACACACGAAATGAAAGGAGGAAACGAATTGGCAACCTCAAAATTTGACCTCAAAACTCATCTGCATTTCTTCCCTCTCACTTTCTCTCTGATTTCTTCACAGTTTTTGGCAGCTTGCCAGAGACATTTCTTGCACTGTAAACATAACAACAAGAATAATGGGAGGGGGGGGAGAAAGAGCTGAGTGACTTATCAGCTGGGTGAGCTTTAAAAGCTCTGCTGCTCTATTTCAGCCATGCCCTAAAACCTCACACGTACTTTTTCATTTCTTCAGATCATTGGCGGGTTTTTTTTTTTTTTTTTTTCATTTTTAACCTTTCCCCAACTATTAACTGTTGATCTGACCTGAGAGGTAGCTGGCCATCTTTTCCAGGCCAAGGCTCAAACCTTTATATGTGAGTATGGTTGTGTGTGCGTCTGTGTGTGTGTGTGTGTGTGTTTCCCAGGGGTAAAATAAAGCACTGTTGGGCGGCAATTGCATGCAGAAAAAATAATAATAAAAAAAAAATCCTCCGAAGGTATTCACACTGTCTGCTAAAGCATGACAGGAGGGGAAACATCAACTCAAATAAGCAATAAACCTAATTGTGCTGCATCTCAGTTTCCCAGTCAGACATTGTCTGCATTTGTGTGTGTGTGTGTGTGTGTGTGTGTTTCTGAGGTAATGCCAGAGCTCTTTAGAGACAGCTCTTACACAAAGCACTGCCAGCCGAGCGCTACCTGGCACTGACACACACATCCACACCCCGACCAGCTCCCATCAGGCTGCTGGAATTCCACTAATGAGCGCAGGGACCTTTTCTGTGCCCGTGTGTGTGTGTGTGTGTAACCAAGTGATGCTTGTGTGCCTACTGTCACCCGGCAACCCCCCCACCCCCCACCCCCTTCCCCGACACCTCTGCAATACACAGGTAATCCGAGCAGCGAAAAACCACACAGTATACACAGACAGACAGCTTTTAGGCATCCACAGGGATACTGTGCTTGAAAGGTAAACCTCTCTCTCTGTCTCTCTCTCACACACACACACACACACACACACACACACACACTGACAGACAGCCCTTGGAAGTACAACAACGTAATACCTTCCCCGCTGAGCTTCGTTAAACATTTTAACCCATAAAATGTATCCTAAAAAAGAGTGAATCAAAATGAGAAAATATGACACTTTGGTTGCGTTGCTTTAATTTCTCCGAGAGCAGAACACGGCTTCAGTGCTTTAAAATATATAGAATGTTGAGCGTGATACTAAATAGGATAGTACTGGAAATACACGCACTTAATTAGAGTGAGAAAAGATCCAGTGAATAAATCAAAATCATGTCGACAGTTTTACCAACAACAGAACAAATCATGAAATAAGGACACGGGTGAAAAGCTCGCAGCACTGTGCAGATTACATCGAGTCAAGAGCCTTAGTGGGATTTATCCCTCACTGCATCTGTATGTGTTCATCGAGCTGGTCCCATTTCACAACCAAAGTCTTCCTCAATAAGCCTCCCACCCGCAGCACAAGGCGATATCCTGAATTTTGCTAGCTGGTGGGAAAAGAAGCGAGTTGCATCAACTGTGTGTGAAAGTGGAAGCAGAAAAGAAGGAGCCATGGTGTGAACAGAAAGATGAGAGGTGAAGGAACAGGTGTGTCCAATTTAACGTGTGAGATGACATGCGATACAATTTGCTCTGCGCCTTTAAGAAAACTGTGCACTGTGCTCCAGGTCTGTGTGTGTGTGCGTGTGTGACAGGCCGCTACGCTAACATCAGCCCTGTAGCTCAGATGTGCTACCATTTCTTGTAGAAAGGAAACAACCGACTTCAAAAAGTGATCAAGTTGGTTCATAATATTTGGACGTTTATTACAACAATAAATTGTCCAAACGTCGAAACTTCTGACTAAAAACGCCAAAAGAAACTTCAGCCCGAGTCAGTCAAAATGTTGGACCAATGACGAGACACTCAGTTGTGTAATAAATAAACGCCACGATAGAACACCACCAGAAAAACTCATCACACGTGGATGTTCACATTTCTGTGTGTGTGCGTTCCCCACTAGCTGATCTAAAAATAGCCCCCGTGCTGCTGTCGACTGTGGCAGAGGAATGTGGGCCACGAGCCAGCCGTGATCTGCTCTACAAAACCAGCCCCCCCCCCCCCCCCCCACCCCAAAAAAAAAAAATCTGTTATTCTAACACACATTTGCCTTCAAAAGGAGGGAAGGAGAGAGCAGATGGATATATGGATGGAGGAGAAATGTTAGTTTAACAAAGCTCGGGGTTATTGTATCCAGTAGTCAGGACAGTCTACCCCCTCTTTCTTCCTGTTCCGCCTTGCACATCTTGATATTTTCTCCGACACATGGGCTCCAGATGACTGCAAGGATGTGACGGCTCCAGGTTCACAAGTGGTGCAGATGAAAGGCAATTCTTACTTCTCCCAAATACACTAATGTAACCTTTCTTCGGGTTACGGAAACGATTTGTGGATTAGAAGCATTAAAGGAACGTTGATTGTGATCCTTTGGGGAAACTAAAAACAATTGCAAATCTTTTTTTTTTTTTTTCCCCTTTAAATGAGGTGAATTTTGGCAACACGATGATCGAGAGCTCTTCAAAGCAATCTCGTATGCAAAGAGATGTAAAGAAGAATGTCTGAGTAGCGTTAGTTAGTAGTGTTTATGAGCTTTACATGTAAGTGATGCCTTTTGTTTCCCAGAATGCACCCTGGCACCTTCAATCAAACTGTGCCTTTTATTACAAAAAGCCTTTTCGCATCTCTACCGTTTGCATTTGGGGCTAAAAACGAGGCAGACTCCATCAGCTACAGAGCACGTGTTCCTGCTAAAAAAGCTCACATTCCAATCCTAACTACATCCTGGTCCTTGTGTCCCTTATGGCCTCAAGTAGGCCGGATGCTTAGCTCAGCTTGAAGAGCAGTGAATAGGGCGAATGGAACAAGGTTGTGGGGTTACTGGGGACAAGAGGCCCTATATAATCGCCTCATTACACCACAAGCTCACTGCATCGGAATGTATGCATGGAAGTGTGTGTGCAGCCGGACAGGGCCTTCCCTTTTAACTAGTTGTTGCTGGGATAGCCCAAACACAAGGATCCAGAACATTCCCGGGGTTTAAATGTTTTTTGTTATTCATAGGCAGAAATGATGTTTTGCACATCTCCCTTTAGTAACAGATGAAAAGATAACGTCTCCTTCTTCCGCCACAGGCAGAAAGAAAAAAAGAAAAAGAAAAAAGAAGTAGTTTGACCCCATTGTTTCTCCTTGTACCTACACATGTCTGTCCCTCAAAACAACGCCCCCTGTTTGTAGCCTTGCCACTAATGTCTCACCTGCTGAGCTAAGTGTCTAAAGACACACACACACACACACACACACACACACACACACACACACACACACACACACACACACACACACACACACACACACACACACACACACACACACACACACACACACACACACACACACACACACACACACACACACACACACACACACACACACACACACACACACACACGTCCCCGCATCTGCATTGTCAATCATATCAGCTGTCTGCACGCACCCTTGGTCTGAATCTATCTGAGCGTGCTTAAGTGACAGACTGCCAGCGCCATTCAGCCCTGTGGAGCATAAAATGCTACCAGGCTGGTAAAAAAAAAAATAGGAGGAGAGAGAGAGACAGAGAGAGAGGGAAAGAGAAGGAAGGACAGAGAGAAATGGATGGGGGGAGAGTGCTTTGAAACACAGACCGTGACTGAGTTTATTTTGACTGAGAGAAACAAACATCACAGCGTTGTTAAGATTCTGCGAGTGTGTGTGTGTGTGTGTGTGTGTGTGTGTGTGTGTGTGTGTGTGTGTGTGTGTGTGTGTGTGTGTGTGTGTGTGTGTGTGTGTGTGTGTGTGTGTGTGTGTGTGTGTGTGTGTGTGTGTGTGTGCGGGTATTTGTGTGTGAACTTGAGCAGAAGATGCTAAACTTGCTGCACAATGAGGGGTTTTAATTGACTGGGATGGCCACCCACACCGGTTAAGTGACCCCATACCCCCACCCTTCTGACCTCTGACCTCAACTCAGAAACACACACACACACACACACACACACACACACACACACGCACAGGATCCTATGGATACGCACTGACGGAGGGCAGGAGCTCCGGTGCTGTTGGTTACCTGACAAATTTCCAAATTTAGTCCGCACCGGGACTCGACCCGGCGACTGCTGCCCCAAACTTGCGTTTTAGGATAGCGCACAAATATCCGACTCTTTCACTTGCACGTGAATGCAGCACACCGCATGTGATAAAAGACGTAACTGTACGTTTTTCCATTCTTGCACACTTGAAAACAGAGTTGACAAAAAAAAAAAAAAAAAAAAAAAAGCCCGTAGTTTGGAGAACAGTCACGTTCCTTGAGCACGGACTGATGTGTCAATATTGACAGCGTATCGACCTGAAAGGCGTTTCTCCTGGTCGTTTGCAAGTTTCAGTGCGAGCGTGGCACACAGCACCAGAGGAGCATTACTGCAAAAAGCCAGGGCTCAGAGCTACTCTTCCTGGATGTGAAATGTGAAACGTTTCACTGGATGCTGAAATTGATATTCTGGGACTTTTAAGTGTCTCTCATAAAGGGAAATGTTCAAGTGTAATGGCGTGATATCGACTCTGCGTCGCAGCCTCCGAGAGCTTCACAACCTTCCTGCCTTGATTTTTTTAGAGCTCAGTTGAGGAAAATTCTTCTTTTTTTTAAGTTATCGTTGGCAGGTTGAGAGCGTTGACTGTTCCTGCAGAGGACTGGGATACTTCTTGTGGTACAGTACACTAAACGGGTCTCAGGGTAGAAACGTGTTTTCTTAAATGTACGCCTGTGTGTGTGTGCGCTCCGTCAGGCTGCATAACAAACAATAATAACAGCTTCGTTTAACACGTTTTCCATCCAGTTCTGTCACAATCTCTTTTTCACGTTGGCCACTTGCCACACGAACCCAGTGGTCACA
>NW_027636489.1:25000-36242 GCF_947650265.1 Symphodus melops | reverse complement strand
TGATGATGATGATGATGATGCACAGTCCACAGTTTTCCATTTTAACATAATAATTTGAAACAGTAGGACACGTGTTTAAAAAGGCCACAAGGCTCACTGATGGATTTGACTTTGATTGTTTGGGTGGATTCAGCGGGGACAGAAGATGTGGAGTTGACTCCTCCTCACTCAGACTCACTGAGCAGAGAGACCGGTCTCCCTGAGGTCTCAGACACACCTGGCCCTGCTGTGATGGTTAGCTAACGGGTTAAAGATTAAAGGTGTGGACTGGGACTTTGAGCTCCTCGTGAGTCGTCAGGTAGGAAACACACAGTCAGCGTCCTGCTCACCTGAAGAAGACATGGCGTCCCTAAAGTCAGGTAAGACAGACGGGCAGGTGGGCTTCAGACGAGTCGCTGTAGGTTCTCATGGCGTGTTTTCATCCCACGACCTCGATTTGAACCTTGGACTACCGTCTCCTGGACGAACGGCGTTCTCAGCAGAGATTAAAATGGCGTCCTCTTCTTCCTCTCTGCAGACTCCAGCATGGCGCCAAAGATCACGGGAGAGCTGCTCAGGCAGCTCCGACACGCCATGAAGAACTGCAAATACTTCACTGAGCCCATCCACGCATACATCATCCCGTCTGGAGACGCACACCAGGTCAGTCAACACACACACACACACACACACACCTGCATGAACAGGAAGTGTCTGCATCCAGTACGTCTGGCATGTCTGATGTTTCCAAGGAGCACCTGAAGGCAGCATCCCAAAGCTTCGGACACGTACGTTCACTTTCACACCCTGACCTGATTAACTTCTGAGCGTCTCCACTTCACCTTCTCCATTAATCATGCCCCCTCAACCCCCCCACCCCCCACCCCCCCCCCCCAAGCTCCATCCATCCTACTTCACTCTGATTGTTCATGAAGCCCCCCTCCCCCCCGTGTCTTTCAGAGTGAATACATCGCCCCCTGTGACTGCAGACGGGAGTTCATCTGTGGATTTAATGGCTCTGCAGGTAAGTGTGTCATGTGAGCTGTAATAACGTCATATAACCACCAGGAGGCCGGATCAGGGAGCAGCTGTGTAAATCACAGCGTGATCAGTGTAAAGGTCACTGATGTCAGACTGTTTCAGCCCTGCTTAGAACAGGCTGTTTCTGTGTCTGTAGCTTTAAATATGTAAATGAGCTGTGTCTGGCCACGCCCCCTCTCTGGAAGGGCTCGGGTGTACTCGCTGCTTTCTGGCTCCATGTCCTATTGTTTACGGTGAGAAGGCAGACTCAGAGGGCAGAACAAACACCTAGCTGTGGGAGTGTCACCCACCTGGGGGAGGGGCTACTGCCCTTTGTGATGTCATGAAGGGAACATCTCCAAACAGCCTGTTTGAGCTCACATGTTCTGAGACGTGGAGCAGGTGTTTTTAGTAAACAGGATGTGAGTGGCGTGTAGATGAGGAGGCCGCACAGTCCCAAAGAGGGGCGTGGTCAGGATCAAAATTGACGTTGTGCTCTACGTTGTTTGTTGATGTGATGTGCAGGTACCGCCATCGTCACGGAGCAGCACGCCGCCATGTGGACTGATGGGAGATACTTCCTTCAGGCCAGTCAGCAGATGGACAACAACTGGACCCTGATGAAGATGGGTGAGTCCGACACGTGATGAACGGCGTCCTCGCACTGCGGGAAACGCACGCTCCTTCACTTGGTTCCTTTTTGAAGTCCGGGCCTGCAGCAGCCCAGTTTAAGTCCCTCGCTTCATGCAGCCAATCAGAGAGCAGCATTGTTTTGTCACAGTGTTTGTTCCAGCATTTACTCTGAGTGCCTGGT
Organism: Symphodus melops; assembly: GCF_947650265.1. Taxonomy (NCBI): domain Eukaryota; kingdom Metazoa; phylum Chordata; class Actinopteri; order Labriformes; family Labridae; genus Symphodus; species Symphodus melops. The sequence goes on along the minus strand of NW_027636489.1, from coordinate 34,429 downwards.
TCTGTGTGAGCGAGCACGCCGTCCTCCTCTCGGTCTGAACGAGGGTTTACACGTGTGAGCGAGCACGCCGTCCTCCTCTCGGTCTGAACGAGGGTTTACACGTGTGAGCGAGCACGCCGTCCTCCTCTCGGTCTGAACGAGGGTTTACACGTGTGAGCGAGCACGCCGTCCTCCTCTCGGTCTGAACGAGGGTCTCTGACTCCCCCCAGGACTGAAGGAGACCCCCTCTCAGGAGGACTGGCTGATCAGCGTCCTGCCAGAGAACTCCAAAGTGGGAGTAGATCCCTGGATCATCGCTGCAGGTGAGTTTGACCTTTGACCCCAACAGAGCAGCAACAACACGACGACAACATGAGCTCTAATGGAGACAAGACAAGTGTGTGTGTGTGTGTGTGTGTGTGTGTGTGTGTGTGTGTGTGTGTGTGTGTGTGTGTGTGTGTGTGTGTGTGTGTGTGTGTGTGTGTGTGTGTGTGTGTGTGTCAGCCTGTGTGTGTGTGTGTGTGTGTGTGTGTGTGTGTGTCTAACAGCTGCTTGGGTTTCAGATCAGTGGAAGAACATGTCTAAGGCTCTGACGAGTGCAGGACACTCCCTGGTGGCCGTGCAGGAGAACCTGATCGATGTGGTCTGGACGGAGCGCCCACAAAGACCCAGCACGCAGCTCCGGACCCTGGGACTGGATTACACCGGTGAGTGCGTCACGACGAGCTCTCATTAAGGGCGGCGTGCAGGCAGCTCACCCTGAGTGTGAAAACATCATGAAGACAAACACACAGTCAGCTGACCGCCGTCCTCCATCTTTGTTTACCTTCTGAAGTCCCGTGTGACCACATGACAGTGGGTGAGATCTCGTCTCTGTCTGTGGTCGTTTTTTTGGCGCCTGTCTTGATGATGCTGTCTCTCTGCAGGGACATCCTGGCAGGACAAGGTCACGGCGCTGCGAGCCAAGATGACGGACAGGAAGATCAGCTGGTTTGTGGCCACGGCGCTGGACGAGATCGCATGTACGTTCACTTTGTCAGAATTACACACTGATGCAGAATCCAAACAGGGAAGACGTGGAAGCTCAAGGTTCAGATAGTTACATAAGGTTAATAAACGATGGCGTTCCTTTTAAACTGGTCGCTCGAGTCAACACTTCACGGTGTAATGTTTCAGGTGTATCAAGGTCTGACTCATTTAGAGTGACCTGGTTCCAGGCGCCACACAAAGCATCTGAAGTGTTACAATAACAGCTCCGGGCCGTGTGCACGCCTCTCTCCGAGAAACAGGATCACAGAGAGGCGGTGTGTGTACGAGCAGCGCCTGACGTCACCGTGGTTACATAAGCCCGTTAGAGACACCATCACGATCCAAGGACCCTGGGGATGCACGGGTGTCCCTCCAGAGGGCCGTTTGAGCACCTCGTCAGGCGAGCCGGATGACCTCTTGTTTCTGATTGTTGGTCTCCATTAGAGCGGCGCTCATGTTGATTGTCATCAGAGGGTTTTAACGGGCGACAGACTGGGAGGAGCCATCCATCGTTGATTTAACACAAGGCGACTTCTTCACGTCTGCCAGCTTTTAAAAATGAGACTCTCTTACTTTAATGATCGACAGGAAAGAAAAGCACTGTAGCTTCAGTGTTTAGCCAGCTCTGCATGTAGAGACACTGTAGCTTCAGTGTTTAGCCAGCTCTGTATGTGGTGGACACTGTAGCTTCAGTGTTTAGCCAGCTCTGCATGTGGTGGACACTGTAGCTTCAGTGTTTAGCCAGCTCTGCATGTGGTGGACACTGTAGCTTCAGTGTTTAGCCAGCTCTGCATGTGGTGGACACTGTAGCTTCAGTGTTTAGCCAGCTCTGCATGTGGTGGACACTGTAGCTTCAGTGTTTAGCCAGCTCTGCATGTGGTGGACACTGTAGCTTCAGTGTTTAGCCAGCTCTGCATGTGGTGGACACTGTAGCTTCAGTGTTTAGCCAGCTCTGCATGTAGAGACACTGTAGCTTCAGTGTTTAGCCAGCTCTGCATGTGGTGGACACTGTAGCTTCAGTGTTTAGCCAGCTCTGCATGGGTCTGTAAAGCTTTCTGCGTTCTAACCTCTCTCCATGTTTCATCTCCAACATTGATCCTAGTTTGAGCAGCTTTCTGCTGCTGGAGCTTATTAGAAACATGCAGAGGCTTTTTAGCTCGGGTACAATCACTTCTATCTGAAGCAGTTCCACTGCCCGCTTCCATCGCTGCAACACCTGTTCACCTGATAACTGCTCTCATATCTGGCAAACCCAGGGGCGTCCAAAACGGCCTTCAAAGCCCCGCCTACCTTCTCTGGTCCAATCAGATCTAGAGCATTCAGGAGCAGAATCTAAAGTTAGAAGGAGGACATACTGGCTGCTGCATTGTTGTCAGAGAAGCTTCAACACAGCAGGTTTCCTTCATGATCACACAGGAAGAGAGCAGCTCTCTGATTGGTCCTTTAATAAACACAGCTCTCTGATTGGTCCTTTAATAAACACAGCTCTCTGATTGGTCCTTTAAAACAAGAAGTGTGTTCTTTACCAGGAGCGATGCTGTGATGACAAATATCCATTATCTCCTCTTCAGGGCTTTTCAACCTGCGAGGTGCAGACATTGAGTACAACCCCGTGTTCTTTGCTTACGCCATCGTGGGGATGAACACAATAAGGTAAACCAGGAAGTACAGCAACATATCAGCTGGATGTGGACGGGTCGGCTCCGGGACATTTGTAGAGCTTTCACACAGACAGAAAGTGCATGTGTGACGTAGTGCTGCACCAGTTTTCTGTTTCATCTCTTCAGGACACGCTTAAAGAGCTCACATGTGTTTTCCTTTGAGAGATTTAAGAACATCACTGTTAAAATATCAAACACCAATGAAGCTCTTGCTAACAGCCTTTAAACCCACATGTCCTTCCCTGACCCTCCTCTCCTCGCTGCAGGCTGTTTGTGGACTTGAAACGTCTCTCTGATCCCGCCTTGAGAGACCATCTGCAGCTGGACTCGCCCAGCAGGTCGGAGCTGAGCATCCAAACGTTCCCGTACGAGTCGGTGTACGCCGAGCTGCAGGCCATCAGCGCTGCACACGGCCCCAAAGACAAAGTGTGGATCTGCGACAAAGCCAGCTGTGCGCTCACGCAGGCCATCCCTAAAGTGAGTCATGGACCGCAGACACACCGACGGGGAGCAGATTGGGTTCTCTGATTTCAGACTGTAAAAGTTCTCTTTTGATGTGTTTCAGGCCCACAGGTCTCCCATCCCCTACACGCCTCTCTGCCTCGCCAAGGCCGTGAAGAACGCCACCGAGATCCAGGGCATGAAGATGGCTCATGTAAGAACCGTCGGACCGCCCTCATTATCTGCTGTGTCATCTCCAGCTGACTTTATGACCTCTTTATAAACGCACTGTGATTGGCTCATCCTGCACCTTCCCCCTACAGATCAAAGACGCCGTGGCGCTCTGTGAACTCTTCGCCTGGTTGGAAAAGGAGGTACTTCAATTATTTCTCTTGTAGTTCTTCTGTGATCTTGTAGTTCTCTGTGATCTTGTAGTTCTTCTGTGATCTTGTAGTTGTTCCTGTGATCTTGTAGTTCTTCCTGTGATCTTGTAGTTCTCTGTGATCTTGTAGTTGTTCCTGTGATCTTGTAGTTCTCTGTGATCTTGTAGTTCTCTGTGATCTTGTAGTTCTTCCTGTGATCTTGTAGTTCTTCCTGTGATCTTGTAGTTTTTCCTGTGATCGTGTAGTTTTTCCTGTGATCTTGTAGTTCTTCTGTGATCTTGTAGTTCTTCTCATCTTGTAGTTCTCTGTGATCTTGTAGTTCTTCCTGTGATCTTGTAGTTCTTCCTGTGATCTTGTAGTTCTTCCTGTGATCTTGTAGTTCTCTGTGATCTTGTAGTTCTCTGTGATCTTGTAGTTTTTCCTGTGATCTTGTAGTTCTTCTGTGATCTTGTAGTTTTTCCTGTGATCTTGTAGTTCTTCCTGTGATCTTGTTGTTCTTCCTGTGATCTTGTAGTTCTTCTGTGATCTTGTAGTTCTTCCTGTGATCTTGTAGTTCTCTGTGATCTTGTAGTTCTTCCTGTGATCTTGTAGTTCTCTTGTGATCTTGTAGTTCTTCTGTGATCTTGTAGTTCTTCCTGTGATCTTGTAGTTCTTCCTGTGATCTTGTAGTTCTTCTGTGATCTTGTAGTTCTTCCTGTGATCTTGTAGTTCTCCTGTGATCTTGTAGTTCCCTGTGATCTTGTAGTTCTCTGTGATCTTGTAGTTCTTCCTGTGATCTTGTAGTTCTCCTGTGATCTTGTAGTTCTTCCTGTGATCTTGTAGTTCTCTGTGATCTTGTAGTTCTCTGTGATCTTGTAGTTCTTCCTGTGATCTTGTAGTTCTTCCTGTGATCTTGTAGTTCTCCTGTGATCTCGTAGTTCTTCCTGTGATCTTGTAGTTCTTCCTGTGATCTTGTAGTTCTTCCTGTGATCTAGTAGTTCTTCTGTGACCTTTTAGTTCTCTGTGATCTTGTAGTTCTCTGTGATCTTGTAGTTCTTCCTGTGATCTTGTAGTTCTTCCTGTGATCTTGTTTTTATGAGTATTCCTCTCTTTTATAATGACTTGATAAATACATGAAAACAAGCTTAATCAAAACAATGAAGTGGAGCGCTGATGTGGGAACCTTCGTTCAGTTCAGGTTGTTTTTCCAACAGATTGGAGCCGCTGGTCTTATTTTAACCCTTTGACCTTTCACTGACCTCTGAGGTTGTTTTGTGTTGATAGATTCCAAAAGGCACCGTGACGGAGATCTCTGCTGCCGATAAGGCCGAAGAATTACGCAGGTGGGTGTTTTGTTTTTGTCTAGTTTGGTGGGTGAGTTCTTCCTGTTTAACTTGCTTTAAAAATACTAACATACGGGGCGGCAGTAGCTCAGTCTGTAGGGACTTGGGTTGGGAACCGTAGGGTTGCCGGTTCAAGTCCCGGCACGGACCAAGTCCGGAAACTGGTCTGGTAGCTGGAGAGGTGCCAGTCCATTTCCTGAGCACTGCCGAGGTGCCCCTGAGCAAGGCACCGAACCCCAAAAAACTGCTCTGGAGCGCTCGCTGTGGGCAGCCCCCCTCACTCTGAGACGTCTCCATTAATGCATGTCACTAGAACCCTGTTTGTGCATGAGTGTGTATCTCGGCCTATGTGTGTGTTAGACAGAGTGTAAAAAACTGAATTTCCCCTCGTGGGATTAATAAAGTGTAAATTATTATTACTATTATTATTATTATTAACATGATCAGTGACTCTGCTGGAGTTCTATCCCCATCCAGTGGTCATGGAGGGTAACAGTCCCCATGCAGCTGAAAGCAGGGATATTATATAAGATCCAGGTCACGCCCTGATCTGCTTCCTCCACGGTTCAAATGTTTTCTGAGGATTCATTGTTCTGAAAAATGATGATTGACAGTTTGATAATACGGGTAAGAGTGAAACTTCTCTCACTCTCTTTCTCTTTCTTTGTTCACCTCTCTCTCTGTTTCTGTTTGACATAATGAAACTGTTACCTCTGCATGGCCAAACTTACACGACTACATGCCCCTGGGCTGAAACTTTTAAATCCCCCCCCCGTCACAGAATCCGAGAAGCGGTATGACGGTTTGCAGTGGCGCCAGCGGAGAGGTTAAAGTAAAGAGACACCTGCCCTGATTTTTTGGCTCACACACCGGTTGTCCTCGTGGTTCATCCTGCCCTGAACCTCTGGTTTATAGAAAACACATGAATGTCCAATAATCACATTAGAAGCTGCAGTGAAAGGAGCACTTAGTGTTCTCCGGGTCCTCCGAGGGAGCAGCAGCTGTCGTTCCTTTATCCAGGGGTCGAGTCACAAATCAGAGAGAGAGAGAGAGAGTGGGGAATGACGTGAGGGAAAGGAGCCTCAGGCCAGACTCGAACCCGGACGGCCCGCACACACGGGGCGCATGAACCAACCACCCGTCGACCAGCGCCGCCCCTCAGCTGTCAGGACTGACTGAGACGTTTTACTTTCTATGATTTAGCTTTAACCCTTCAGACTCTGGGACTCAGAGCGGCTTAGTCCCTTCAAATCCATGAAGGCAAGGCTTTTCATTTGTTTGAATGTATGGGCGCACCTACACGAGGCGACCTGTACCACGTCTAAGCACGCTTCACACCTCTGAAGTCCAGTTCCAGTGCACGGGTACACAAGGTGGACCGCCTTCATCATGGACAAACCCTGAAGTCTTCTGTGTCTGTATCTGACTCATATGACTCAGTGAATCAGACCCGTGGTTTCATAGTCCAAGATCCCGTTAAAGAGAACTAAACTGCCAGGTCAGGTTTGGTTTGTGGGCGTTTTCAGGGAGTCTTAACGTGAATGATTACAGGTCAAACCTCGTGGTTAGTATTTAAGTCAGCCTTTAACGTGTTCTACCTCACAGTTTGCACAGGAAGCACAAAATAGTTATTAGTGGGAGGAAAATGAAGGAGCAGTATTTTAGAGGACCGAACTTTGCGAGTGATGATGATGATGATGATGATGATGATGATGATGATGATGATGATGATGATGGCGTTCTTCTCTTCCAGTCAGCAGAAACACTTCGTGGGCCTCAGTTTCCCCACCATCTCCAGCGTGGGTCCAAACGGAGCGATCATCCACTACAGGTAACCGACCAATCAGGCGCTCCTGTGCACCACTTCCTGTTTGATGAATGGAGGAACGCTTCATCTTGTCCTGTGTGTGTCCTTTTCAGACCCCTGCCTGAAACCAACAGGACGCTGTCCCTGAACGAGGTCTATCTGATCGACTCCGGAGCTCAATACGTGTAAATAAGACGACCGGCACTTTCTTTGTACAGCTCAGCAGGGACCGCCCACTTTGTCGGCGGCTCTGCTTCAGGAAGTACATTTCCTCTGTTCAACTCCTCTGTTGACATTTTACAAAATCTTTGATGTAACCATGACAACCAGCCACCCCAATATGTATGACTATAGGACATTTGACTACACAGCCCACAATCCTTTGCAAATAATTCCCCATCCTCTTAATATATCAATAACAAGGTCATTAGCACGATCTGTTTTAGCTAACCAACTAGCTAGCCTGATGAGGGGCGGGAAAATTTTCCATGGTCGCATCGAGCTCGACCAATCAGAGACGTCGCAGTGACTCTGTGATCTTGGGTAATGTAGTTCTTTTCCCAGATATCGTGAATACGCCATGTTGTTTTTAAAGGTGTAAACCAGCGTTTCACACTCAGGTCGCTCGTGCTCAGTCTTCTTCTTCTTCTTCTGTTGGAGATCCCGAGTCTCACGGATGGGATGACCACTGATTGACACTTCATCATGGAATCATCTCGTGTGTAGCCGCCTTAAACGCCGCCTTAAACGCCGCCCTCTCTTGACTGAGACGCTGCAGTAAATGTATTTAAAGCCCTTTAGATTCTTCTCCTGTGGATCACGTGCGGTCCAGACTGTGGCCGAGGATCTGAATGCATCACAGAGGAACAGGTGACCTTCTCTGTTCATTTCCTGCTTTCACCTTCTTCGTCTTCTTCTGTCCTCGGCAGTGATGGAACCACTGACGTCACACGCACCATGCACTTTGGGACGCCGTCTGCTTTTGAGAAGGTACATTTGTATGTTTCAATCCATTTCTCTTTGATTATAAAAGAATCGAGGGTCGATTTAGTTACAGTCTCAATAGAAATGTATGAGGCGCCGGTGGCCTAGTGGTTAGTGCGCTCGCCTCATGTACAGAGGCAACCTGGTTCGAATCTGATCAGTGGCTCCTTTGCAGCATGTCATTCCTCTCTCTCTCTCTCTCTCTCTCTCTCTCTCGCTCTCTCTCTCTCTCTCTCACGTCTACAAACCCCCCGACGAGGAAAAAAGTCCATCCTCTCTGTCTTCTGCCTGCTCCACTTTTCAGAAAATGTGTGCTTTCCCTTCATGACATCACAAAGGGCAGTAGCCCCTCCCCCAGGTGGGTGACACTCCCACAGCTAGGTGTTTGCCCTCTGAGTCTGCCTTCTCACCGTAAACAATAGGACATGGAGCCAGAAAGCAGCGAGTACACCCGAGTCCTTCCAGAGAGGGGGCGTGGTCAGACACAGCTCATTTACATATTTAAAGCTACAGACACAGAAACAGCCTGTTCTGAGCAGGGCTGAAATAGAGGGGTTTATAGACATGATCAGATACAGGATCAGAGTGGATTTACAACAACACACTTCACACACATGATGAAGAGGAGCGAGGACACTGATTTCACCTGAAGAAGAGGAGGAGATAAAACCAACTTAAATGAATTCACAAGCAAACAGGACTTTATTTTTTTTGGTAGCCTCATGGCGGTGGAGGTTTTGGACAGCCTTTGTTTGACGTGTTGATACGTAAAGATATCTGATGAGTGAGCCTGTAAAACCCTTTTAAAGCTGAAGATGTGTAAAGATGGTTTTATTCAGCGAGCGTTGTCAAACATCGTGTGCTCTCTGGTTTCCCTGCAGGAATGTTTCACCTACGTGCTGAAGGGACACATCGCCGTCAGTGCCGCCGTCTTCCCCAACGGAACCAAAGGTGAGCCTTGACACGTGTCGTCGCTCAAGCGTGGACGATCTCGTACAGAGCCGACTCTCGGATGTCGAGCAGGCGTGGAGGATTGTTAGAGACGCTGGGCCGTGGAAGAAGTCAGAGGGTTCTGGCGTGTGTGGCGTCCTGTCTCCTCCTCAGACGTCCTCCTGGGCTGCGTGCGCTGAGTACCGGGCTTGGCTCTTAGATCCAGAATTTGATGGATGAACTTCTGTCCCGCTCCCTCCACAGGACACCTGTTGGATTCGTTCGCCCGCGCCACTCTGTGGGAGTCGGGGCTGGACTACCTTCACGGGACGGGACACGGTGTGGGCTGCTTCCTCAACGTCCACGAGGGCCCGTGTGGCATCAGCTACAAGACCTTCGCCGATGAACCTCTGGAGGCCGGCATGATCGTCAGTGACGGTACATGTTTGAAACCTGTCACTTTTAGCATGCTGTGCAAACATGGCCAATCAGGAGGGGGAGTGGCTTTAGAGGGAGCACACAGGAGGGGTGTGGCTTTAGAGGGAGCACACAGGAGGGGGCGTGGCTTTAGGGGAGCACACAGACAAGGGGCGTGGCTTTAGAGGGAGCACACAGAGGAGGAGGCGTGGTCTTAGAGGGAGCACACAGACGAGGGGTGTGGCTTTAGAGGGAGCACAGAGAGAAGGGGGCGTGGCTTTAGAGGGAGCACACAGAGGGGGGGTGGCTTTAGAGGGAGCACACAGGAGGGGCGTGGCCTTAGAGGGAGCACAGTAAGAAGGGGGTGTGGCTTTAGAGGGAGCACATTGAGGAGGGGGCGTGGCTTTAGAGGGAGCACACTGAGGAGGGGGCGTGGCCTTAGGCGGAGCACAGAGAGAAGGGGGTGTGGCTTTAGA
>NW_027636489.1:10000-20000 GCF_947650265.1 Symphodus melops | reverse complement strand
GCTCCACGCTGAAGATCATACTTCTGACCAATCAGCTTTCAAAAACAAGCGTGTCAAAAAAAGAAGACTGCTTCAGATCTGAACGTTTATGAAAAACATGCAGCACACTTCAAACATTACTGAGACCAAATAGACCTTATTGCCTCAGATGTTCATCAAAGCTCCCCGATCGCTCGACCATCACTGATCTAACTCACCGTTAGCAGCAGCCCGCCTGCGTTCCTCCCCCACCATCTTTCATTCTGTATTTACGCTCTGTTCTTCTGCGTCCCTCATCAGAGAGGGGGGAGGGGGCGACATGCAGGTAAGGAGCCACATGCTGGAGGAGCAGGGCCCCTCAGAGGCGCGTGCACCGACCACCAGCACCTCCTCTGTTTGATGACCCGGGCTTCCAGTGAACTCAGTGTTACCAACAAAGCATCTGCTTTCCTCTTCATGTTCAACATGAGCACATGTTTTCAGCAAGGTTGGTCTCTCGCACAAAATGTTCGGCAGGTTTCATCTTTGGCTGCTAGGATTCAAGGTTCAAGGTTCAGCTTCTAATATTCAGATTCTAGGTTTCAGCTTCTAGTATTCAGATTCTAGGATTCAGCTTCTAGTATTCAGATTCTAGGATTCAGCTTCTAGTATTCAGATTCTAGGATTCAGCTTCTAGTATTCAGATTCTAGGATTCAGCTTCTAGTAGTCAGATTCTAGGATTGTGCTTCTAGTATTCAGATTCTAGGTTTCAGCTTCTAGTATTCGTATGTCTGTCTCCTGACTGTCGTTTGATGGATCACGGTGGACCAGATCCCCAGAGTCCTGAGAGCAGGACCCGACCCAGAGGCTCCTGCTTCCCATTGACTGTGACAGACAAAGGAGGCTTTCTCTAAGCCCCAAAGCATCATGGGAGATATTATGCAATTAGCCCAGCATCTAATTAAAGCTCAGTTTGTTTCTGGACTGACCTCTGATCAAACTTCAGTCCTTTGCACTCGTCTGCTTGATGTGTGTTTGACTCATGGAAGCAGACTCCTGATTGGTCCCCTGCTGGAGGGGGGGGGGGGGGGGGGGGGGGTCTTAAAGGAGGACAGTGAGAGTGTGTTTGATGTTTAATTTCCCTCAGTTCTTCATCCTACGATCATCATCATCATCATGTTGTCAGTGTGGAGTTCAGACAGTTCCACAGATCGTCCAGCAGGTGTCACTGTTTCTCTGTTTATCGTCTGCTCACAGAGACGGGGAGTGACAGCGGCTGCAGCAGCTGTGTGGCTGCACATGATGGAGTGAGTGCTCTGTTAGCTTCTCTCTGGGGGGGGGGGGGGGGGGGGCTGTCATGGGAACCAGTTTCACTCTGAACACAAATATAAACTGAACATTAAACCCTGCAGAGGAAATGATCAGATTCATTCAACACGCCACTTCACCAAAGAGAAAACATTTCAAACAGGAAATCATAAAGTGTTCATTTTAGGAGACAAACTAAACGTGTGCGTGCAGGAACACGGGCGGCGAAATAAAAGAGCACGCCGACCCGATGTGAGAGCGTACAAAGTAAAGAGAGAGAGGGAGTTTGAGTGAAACCGAGCGAAGGTGAAGTGTTTGTGAGAGACGGCGCTCCGTTAACCACGAGAGAGACATGACAGTCATCTGCTTTGAATCGGACGACGTGATTGGATGAATTTCTCATCTGGAGGAGGCGGAGCGCTCTGATTATTCAAGTCACACGGAAACGCCGTTTCCTGTCTGTCGACCCGGCGGTGAACATGTGAAACACGCCTCCTGACGGCGTTCTTGACTCCTCCTGTGTGCTGCACGCTGGTTTTATTTATGGTCCTCTTTGTCTTTATTGGATCAGACAGCTGAGCACAGACAGGAAGTGCTGGGAGGAGAGAGAGCGGGGACGACGACCAGCGGCCTCAGAACACGGAGAAGACTTAGACCCCGTTTACACGGAGACGCATCGAAACCACCCCACTCCGGATTCAAACTACAGACCGTCTGTGACCGTCTGAAGTTCTCACGCCCGGCCAGTAGTGGGCAGTGGAACTTTACAGTATAACCACTTCCTCCACAACATCCTGTTTAGCGGCGAGTTCTCCCAGGTCTTCTCTAAACGCTGCGTATGGTCGCCCTGTGCGGCGAGTTCTCCCAGGTCTTCTCTAAACGCTGCGTATGGTCGCCCTGTGCGGCGAGTTCTCCCAGGTCTTAGCTAAACGCTGCGTATGGTCGCCCTGTGCGGCGAGTTCTCCCAGGTCTTAGCTAAACGCTGCGTATGGTCGCCCTGTGCGGCGAGTTCTCCCAGGTCTTAGCTAAACGCTGCGTATGGTCGCCCTGTGCGGCGAGTTCTCCCAGGTCTTAGCTAAACGCTGCGTATGGTCGCCCTGTGCGGCGAGTTCTCCCAGGTCTTAGCTAAACGCTGCGTATGGTCGCCCTGTGCGGCGAGTTCTCCCAGGTCTTAGCTAAACGCTGCGTATGGTCGCCCTGTGCGGCGAGTTCTCCCAGGTCTTACCTAAACGCTGCGTATGGTCGCCCTGTGCGGCGAGTTCTCCCAGGTCTTAGCTAAACGCTGCGTATGGTCGCCCTGTGCGGCGAGTTCTCCCAGGTCTTAGCTAAACGCTGCGTATGGTCGCCCTGTGCGGCGAGTTCTCCCAGGTCTTAGCTAAACGCTGCGTATGGTCGCCCTGTGCGGCGAGTTCTCCCAGGTCTTAGCTAAACGCTGCGTATGGTCGCCCTGTGCGGCGAGTTCTCCCAGGTCTTAGCTAAACGCTGCGTATGGTCGCCCTGCGTATGGTCGCCCTGCGTATGGTCGCCCTGCGTATGGTCGCCCTGTGCTCGGGTAAAGGTTGAACTGTTTGCTGCAGGTGTTCGATGCTCTTTGGGCGGCGACACACACGATGTCTCATATCAAGGTTTTGTTTATACAACGAGCTGCTGAAGCTCAGAGCACAAGTCCGCCGCCATTGTTGTTTATGTTTGTTCTGGACTACTGAGCATGTCCACATGTACGGGGGGGAGGTGTGGTGAGGTCATCGCAGCCAGAGAGTTCGCTCTGTTTTCGTCGTGAACGAAAGGCCAATCAGATACTCAACTGTTTCGTCTTACTGTCACAGCGTCTCCGTGTAAACGGGGCCTTAACCTCCAGGCTGTCCAAGCTTGGGGTCCAGACCCCGTGTGAGACCTGACCTCTTTCCTGCATAAAGGATGCTGTTGTCTCCTCGTTAGCCTGTTGGAGGATCTCCACAGCACCGCTCCTCGCCAAGTTCAGCCCCCGGGTCCCCCTCCCGTCAATGTGAAGAGGACTGAGAGACTTCATAAGGCCCGTGTCCGTGCACAGCGCCAGCGTCTTTCTAATAAAATAATGGAGCTCTTACTCTGGAAAGTTGGCATCCGAAGTCTAAAGATGTAGAAACACTTCCTGTTTGAGCGAACGTCCAACCAGGGGATTTTACAGCCCAGTTCATATTTTCTTAAAGTCATAAAACATGTTTAAAATGCATCAATCATCTCTCCTCTAATCCTCTACAAACCCTCCCCGCTCTCTCCGAGTGGCTGGTGAATTCTTGACCATCCCTCGTGGTCCCTCCCCCCCCCTCCGTGTTTATACAGAGGCTGGTGGGGAATTAGCAATATGGCATGATCCATTTGTTCGGATGTGGTTCAGCGGGAAGGGCCCGCCTTGATTTATTTCACATGTCAGTAAAAATTCTGCAGGAAGATTTTAATCTACAAAGGCTGCTGGGTAACGTAGGCTTTTAGCAGTCGGATGATGGTGTTTGTGTTCCTGTGGTTGTAGCTCAAAGTTTGAGCGGCGTTGATGGAGGTTTATTATAAACATCATAACGACAGAGAGGAAGTCTGCAGGGGGCGCTGGAGTCCCTGTGTGTCCCTGCAGGGGGCGCTGGAGTCCCCCGTGTGTCCCTGCAGGGGGCGCTGGAGTCCCCCGTGTGTCCCTGCAGGGGGCGCTGGAGTCCCCCGTGTGTCCCTGCAGGGGGCGCTGGAGTCCCCCGTGTGTTCCTGCAGGGGGCGCTGGAGTCCCCCGTGTGTCCCTGCAGGGGGCGCTGGAGTCCCCCGTGTGTTCCTGCAGGGGGCGCTGGAGTCCCCCGTGTGTCCCTGCAGGGGGCGCTGGAGTCCCCCGTGTGTTCCTGCAGGGGGCGCTGGAGTCCCCCGTGTGTCCCTGCAGGGGGCGCTGGAGTCCCCCGTGTGTCCCTGCAGGGGGCGCTGGAGTCCCCCGTGTGTTCCTGCAGGGGGCGCTGGAGTCCCCCGTGTGTTCCTTGTGGCTTTTTGAATGGGTGTGTATGTGACTTCCTGTGCTGCTGCAGCTAGCCTCTAGTGGACACTCCAGGTACTGCAGGACACTTCTCCAGCTGACTCATGTTTTAACACTGCAGGTTGCTGCTTGTGATGAACGCCAGTTTACGGGCCTCCAATGAGCCCGGGCAGTCTCTGCTCGGCCCCTGGTTCTACTTCCTCTCCTTTACAGTAAAGAAACTCTGTGATCTAATTCAAACACTGAAGAACTTCAGCCAGCGGCAGGTGTTCCAACACCTGAAACAAAGAAGGTCTGGATTCTGTATCAGGTCTATAAAGTCATTAGGACTTGGTATAATGACATGGATATAAAGACAGATCTGTTTCACAGAGCTGTGGATGTGAAGTGTTTGAGACAGGAGACACCAAAGAGCCGAGAGAAGACGGACGCTGCTCTGTCCAATTAAAATCCAGCACAGGATAGCTCCGCCCTCAGACAGCTGGTATCAAACGTGGGCTGGTCCCTGATGCTGGAGCTACAGACGCTCTACTTCCCTGACCCTGTCTGACCCAGGACAGACACCGTGGTGGACAGGTAGGTGGACTGAGTCCTGTCCATGTTCTTATCTGAGGTCGGGTTGCGGTGTAGTGAGAACACCAGCCTTCCCGCTGCAGCTCCACCTGGGCGGGGGGGGGGGGATTCTGCTCCCAGGCCAGACGGGGTATGTAGTCCCTCCAGAGACCAAGATGGACATGACCTAAGACCTCCAAAGGGGGGCGACCATGAGGATCCTAATCTGATGGCCCGAACCACCTCGACCGACTCTGTTTGTCTAAGCTCCTCCCCCTCCTTGTTCAAACTTGTGATTCATTGACATTAACATTTAAAATGTCCCCGTTAATCACAATATAAAAGGCTTGTCACACACACACACACACACACACACACACACACACCCCCCTTACTGAAAGGTCTCCCCCCCAGCCTGTGAGTTACAGGAGAGATTTAGTCTAAAACCTCCCGCTCACAGTAAGGTCCAAATGTTATCTCTTAATATCCAACAATATCATTTAGGGGCCTCTGAAAATCCTCGTCTCACCTCGGGGCGCTGGGCTCCTGAGCCGGTTTCCCTCCTACTCTCCAGGAGACCATAACTCCTCCTGCCAGCTCCAGGAGCCCGGGGAACAGAGACATGAACCCGTTTTCAGCGCCCTGCGTCCTCCAGGCGGGCGGCCGGGTGAGACGCTCTCCTGCGTGTCAAACCTCACCATCACCTGTATGCTGCTTACATGTGTGCTTCACTTACATGATGAACCACTAAACCACACTGGGGTCGTTCCAGATGAGTGATGTGGACGGTTCAGGTCTGCTGGCTCTGAGCTGCGTCTCTGAGGATATCCAGGCCTGATCGTCAGCTCGCCAGGCGCCGGGGATGCTGCGTGTGGGACGCTGTGCAGGCCCTGAAGCAGTGCAGAGGATATCTCAGGACAGACTCACACAGGGTTGGACCGTGGTCTGCAGGAGCAGTGGGTGTCCACGACGAGGACAAGCAGCTTCTGAACATGACGGGAGATTTGTCCCATTTACTTATTTGTCTGTAAGAGGAGCGAATGGTTCATGTTGAACGTCTTTATGAGGAGCTCAAAGTGACAGATACAAAATGTTCCTCATGTCTCTCTAGATCCTCGCTTGTGTCTTTCTCTCTCTCTGATGTTTGTCTCCTAAAGCGTCACTTTAAAAGTCACATGATATTTAAACTCCTCCCCTCCATCTTCCTTTAACATGTTTCTGTCTCCAAACCCCCCAATGATGAGAACAGTCCGTCCTCTCTGTCTCCTGCCTGCTCAAACAGGCCGTTTGGAGATGTTCCCTTCATGACATCACAAAGGGCAGTAGCCCCTCCCCCAGGTGGGTGACACTCCCACAGCTAGGTGTTTGTTCTGCCCTCTGAGTCTGCCTTCTCACCGTAAACAATAGGACATGGAGCCAGAAAGCAGCGACTACACCCGAGACCTTCCAGAGAGGGGGCGTGGCCATACACAGCTCATTTACATATTTAAAGCTACAGACACAGAAACAGCCTGTTCTGAGCAGGGCTGAAATAGAGGGGTTTATAGACATGATCAGATACAGGATCAGAGTGGATTTACAACAACACACTTCACACACATGATGAAGAGGAGCGAGGACACTGATTTACTCTGAACTTCCTCCAGTTTAGTCACCTCCAGTCCATGTGTAGCTCCTCCCTCCTTACTTTGAGCTCCTCCTCTT
This sequence comes from Symphodus melops, assembly GCF_947650265.1. NCBI lineage: Eukaryota > Metazoa > Chordata > Actinopteri > Labriformes > Labridae > Symphodus > Symphodus melops. The sequence goes on along the minus strand of NW_027636489.1, from coordinate 13,494 downwards.
CAGCTTGCATGGAAACAGACGGATATGGCCCAGCGTGTTTGACCTTTACGTAAAGAGAGTGGAGAGTTTATTTTCTTATTTAGCTGCATTATTATTCTCCAGCCTTTCACATCAGGCCGTCCACTTCATTTAGCCACATTCAAAATAATCTGAGCTCAGACCACCTACTCGCTCGCTCTCTCTCTTCTGTCTCTCTGTCTCTCTCTCTCTCTCTCTCTCTGTCTCTCTGTCTCTCTCTCTCTGTCTCTCTCTCTCTCTTCTGTCTCTCTGTCTCTCTCTCTCTGTCTCTCTCTCTCTCTTCTGTCTCTCTCTCTCTCTCTCTCTCTCTCGCTCTCTCGGCCTCAGAAACAACAGTACTATCTAAATAATGCTATCCTGTGAATAGATTAGGGTCAAAGGTCACGAGGTGACTGATGATGAGAGCTCTAAATGAAACATGTTGAAGAGGCCGTGTGATGGATCACGACAGAACATGTTTACTCTGAATGAAATAAAACATACATCTAATGCTGTGTTCCCCGCCTGCTGAGCAAGGCACACACTCTTCAAAGAGCCCCAGTGAGTGGCTCTATCCCGGTGTGTGTGTGTGTGTGTGTGTGTGTGTGTGTGTGTGTGTGTGTGTGTGTGTGTGTGTGTGTGTGTGTGTGTGTGGGAGCTGACCTGCTCACGTCACGCCAGGTTTCCTCCTTTAGCTCAGACGTTAGCGGCGTTTGAGTCGTCCTCCATCAGGCCCCCGGGTGGTCAGTTCCCCCCCCCCCCCCCCCCCCTCAAACTGTATTATTAACCTCTGGATGGGAAAACACAGCTACTATCTGCGATCCATCAAGTCAAAGTGGGTTATCCATTTCAAACCGCTGAGATAAGGAAGGTTTGGAAAAGCACTGCAGGCGATGGCGTAACAAATAACATTATTTAGATGAAGGACTCGTAATGACTCTCTGAAGAAAGATTAACGAGCGCTGCACTTTGTGCTCTGATTACTTTTCCCTGCTTCATGTCAGGCAGAGAAAACGCAGCCTCATGAAGCTCAATACAAATAAGAGAGAGAAATCAGTGTGCTGGGAATGTGAGAGCCACACCCTGAGCCCAAACGCATGCTGGCTGTTTGACCTGGTTTCATCCAGTGAAGGAGAAATTCAAAGTGTCGACTTCAGGGGCCTCCAACCTTTTATCCAATCAGAGCGACTTTCAAACAATAAAACACGCCACGAGCTCCTCCCCTTATTCTTGTTTTGTTTTTGCAGAGTATATTAATATTATTATATGTTTATCTTTAATGAGGTGTTTGACACTGAATGCTGTCGACCAGAGCATTTTAATATAATAATAATAATATATGATAATGATAATATATAATAATAATAATAATAATAATAGAGTGAGGTTTTGTTTATGCACAGGGTAGATTATTTTTATTATTATTATTTTATATCTTTTGGATTTGCTTATTGCCCTGGTCCTTGTCAGAGGCTCCTGGTCTCCCTTCTCTGGTCCAAACAAATCAAGGTTAGTCCAAGTGCTCTGCATCACCTGACTCTCCACACAGCTCTCTGATTGGTCCTTTAATTATCTGGAGTTCATGTTAGAGACTCGTGCATTATCTACACTATCTATCATCTCTGACCTGACAAAGAGCTAAAGTGAGACAATACAACCAGAACAAACAGGATTCAAACCCACAACCTTCAGATCTCTAACTCTCCTCCAACACACTGATCTAAACCTGCAGGGAGTCTGTCTGACGCTCTGAGAGGATTCAGGATTCGTCTTGTGGGGTCTGAGTCCTAAAAGTCTCCTGAAATATTTCAGAGGCCGACAGTCGTTGATTCAGTCACAGCTGATCAGTGTAAAACCATCAGCAGCCAATTACAGTAAAGTAGCTCTGCACTGATCCTCTCCCAGCTGAGCTAACCAGGGGTATATAGGTAACCATGACAACAGGTTAGTGTGTGTGTGTGTGTGTGTGTGTGTGTGTGTGTGTGTGTGTGTGTGTGTGTGTGTGTGTGTGTGTGTGTGTGTGAACAGTGTTCAGTGTTTAGCCAGCTCTGCATGTGGTGGACACTGTAGCTTCAGTGTTTAGCCAGCTCTGCATGTGGTGGACACTGTAGCTTCAGTGTTTAGCCAGCTCTGCATGTGGTGGACACTGTAGCTTCAGTGTTTAGCCAGCTCAGCATGTGGTAGACACTGTAGCTTCAGTGTTTAGCCAGCTCTGCATGTGGTGGACACTGTAGCTTCAGTGTTTAGCCAGCTCTGCATGTGGTGGACACTGCAGCTTCAGTGTTTAGCCAGCTCTGCATGGGTCTGTAAAGCTTCCTGCGTTCTAACCTCTCTCCATGTTTCAAAAGCATCTCCAACATTGATCCTAGATTGATACCTGCATACTGGCTGCTGCATTGTTGTCAGAGAAGCTTCAACACAGCATGTTTTCTTCATGATCACACAGGAAGAAAGCAGCTCTCTGATTGGTCCTTTAAACAGCTGAATTGTTCACACCTGTGTCAGTAGGCGGTTATAAGGCACCCCCACATGGACTCTTAGGACCGATGCAGAGCTGGCTAAACACTGAAGCTTCAGTGTCCACCACATGGTGTTAGACTGCAGTACACAGTTATAACACTAGGGGACAGAGTTACAGACTGCTCCTTTAAGAACAGGTCAAAGGTTTTTCTGAAGAAGATTTTGGTAGATGAGAAAACAGTTCACAGAATATGTAACACTGATGTAGAACTGCACAGATGGGTGAAAATCCTGGTGGTCACCTTTCACAGGACGCGTGCAGAGATGCCTCGAGAAGTCGACCCTGAGATCAAGTTTCTAAAGTCATAATGATGTTTTCCTTCTGCAGGCCGTGCTCGCTGGGCTCAGTGTTCTGTGTGCGAGAGAGAGAGAGCGCCGTGAAGTGATGAAGGAGAGTACAGGGGATCATTCAATCAAATCAAATTGTTTCCATGTCTCCTCACGACGTGCACACCACCACATGCACAACACCACGTGCACACCACGACCTCCAGCAAGCCTTGAAGCTCATGATGTCTGAAGGAAGCGTGTGTGATCGAAGAGGAGGAATTTAAAGGATAGTGAATTAAAGGAATCATGTACACGCTGCTGCTCATACTGTATCCACTCCTCCACCAACTCTCCTACCAGCAACTTCAGCAGCAAATCCCTCTTCAGAGTTTCTGCTATGTAAAAGCTCATGCTAATGATCCCAAGGTTGCAGCTAACAGTGGAAGTGAGTGATTGTTTTTTGGATCAGAAAGTGGTTTTCCCCTCCTGCCTGCTCTTTTTGTTTTGATGGATGACCGAGTGTGGGTCCTGTGCAGGCGAGCTGTAACCTTCGATGCATTCATTACTCACTTCATCTGAAAACTATTTCTGTGTCTCCCAGCCGTCATCGCTGCAGTCAAAACTTGGCCATCAAATGACGACAATTTGCAGCAGATTAGAAGCTAAAGGTGGCTACACAACAAGCTAACAGCAAAGAATAAGCTAAC
>NW_027636489.1:0-5000 GCF_947650265.1 Symphodus melops | reverse complement strand
CATCCCAATAATGATAACGAGGCTGATGCATGAGTGTAACACCCTGCAGTACCTGGAGTGTCCACTAGAGGCTGGCTGCAGCAGCACAGGAAGTCACATACACACCCATTCAAAAAGTCACGGGGGACTCCAGCGCCCCCTGCAGGGACACACAGGGGACTCCAGCGCCCCCTGCAGCAACACACAGGGGACTCCAGCGCCCCCTGCAGGGACACACGGGGGACTCCAGCGCCCCCTGCAGGGACACACGGGGGACTCCAGCGCCCCCTGCAGGGACACAAGGGGGACTCCAGCGCCCCCTGCAGCAACACACAGGGGACTCCAGCGCCCCCTGCAGGGACACACGGGGGACTCCAGCGCCCCCTGCAGGGACACATGGGGGAGTCAGCTCCTCTACCTGCTGTTTGTAAAGAGATAACACCTGTTATAAACTGATGATATATCAATAAAGACTGATCGATTAGTGAACTGGTCATTGCAGACATGGTGAGAAAGTGTTGACGTCACGTCGTCTCTGAGCGAGCTGCTTCGCCTGCACGCTGAAGGACAAACTGAGGTTCACCTTAAAGTGTTGTTGTTGCCTCTGGTCCAATCAGAACGCTGCTAACTTCTCTATAATAAAGTCCATATTATTGTTAAATGGTTGAGGGGTCGTAGTTCAGCAGTGGGAACACATGCATTAAAGTTGATGGTTGATTTGTTCCAAACACAGGATGATATTAATCTTCCTCTGGGCCCAGGTGCAGATCATCCAGGCTGGTGAAGACTCATCTCACTGAGGGAATAAAACATGAGAAGATAACTTCAGCAGCTTCCTGCTTCATGCAGTCATCCCCTGTCATCATTAACGAGACGCGTAGTCCACAGTTTCTTATCGTGGCGGCGCTGCAGAGAGACTCTCATGATAAGCCCTTTAAATCCTCACTTCCACACCAGCTTCATCTGATCACAATCAGAGAAGACGAATGACCACAGCCTGAGAACATGTTGACCTTCATGGAGCATTTAGCACCAACTCTGCACCCTGCTGCTGAAATACACAAACACATGATTGAACTGTGTTCATGATTTTATTTGTTATTGTCGTATAAAAATGTTAATTTTCCATGAGGTCGCGTGTGTTCGGACTGCACGCCTTCAGAGCGCCTGCTGGATCTTCAGTGAAGTCAGATACTCCTGTCGTTTGAAGGAGCAGCTTGTAGCTCTGACCCCTAGTGTGTAAAATGGGTACTGCAGTCCACATTTAAGCCGTCTCAGAGACAGGCGCGTTGCAGCTGATTATCACGCCTCAGCTTCACCTCTTCTCCTGCTTGACCAAAAGCTAGTTGAGACTGTATTTCCAATATGGCCGCCACCATATTAGAATCAGAACGAGAAGGTGATGTCACTGAGACAACCTCCATGTTTTATACACTCTATGAGAAGTACGGGGCTTCTATTAACTCATCCATTCATGCAGCAGGGAGAAATTCAAGGTTAAGTGCCTTGCCCAAGGACACATGGAACATGTGGCTGCAGGAGCAGGGGATCGAACCCACAACCCTCCAGTTGAGAGACGATAACTCTACTAACCTGTAGAACGTCACCTTTAAGGGCTTCTTTTTGTAAGATGTGTTTGCTGTGCTGACTTTGAATCAGGCCGGACTTTAAACCCGGGTCCTCTGGACTGGGTTTCCTCCAGCTGCCCAAAGACAGAGTGTGTCAGGCAGCCTTGGTCTCCCGCCTCGTGTCCATCGACAGCCAGCAGGTCTTTACGGCTCCGGTCCAGTACACACTTCATTCCATGGGTCATGAAACAGAATCAGGTTCTGATAGGAAGCAGAATATGTGTGTGACTGTGGGAGCTCTCTGCGTCTGTCTTCTCGTGTGTGTGCCATCTGGACGTCAGCCACGATAAACCTCCAGCACGTAATGGTTAATTGTAAAGAGTGTTTACGCAGACGCAGAGAGGAAGCTGTTGGAAGTCAGAGACTAAAGAGCCAAGATGTTAAACAACAACCTTAATGCTGCTGCAGAAATGCTTTATGACTGTGATTGTTTAAGAGGGAGAAAAACTCTGCTGACTGCATGTCGGAGCACTCTGCTGATGTTGGTACTAAACGCTTTCTGCACATTAAACAGATTTATCGGCGGTTGATGTAATCATAAATTTGGTTTGGCCATGACTGCTCTCCTTTCACACGTCACTGGAACAACAAGTGTGGAGCTGCTGCAGACACACATGAAGACCGGCTCCACGTACAGAGGAGTTGTTTTGAAAAGCGAAGGTCAGACGTGGGGTCGTAAAGGTTAAATTCCTCCATGAGTTCATTGCTGCACCGGCCAAAACGTCACTTTTGAAAATAAATCCCAGGCATGAATCCATGTCACCGGACTGTCAGAGCAGCAGAGGAGTGCCGCATGCAAACGACTCGGCATGGACCGAAGGGATGAAGACACATGATTCATTCTGGACCAGGGAGCCATCACAGGATCCTGGTCTCTCCTGGACACAATGAGGCCTACACAAGCAGAAGCAAACATTAAACAGAAGTGACCCTCTGCCTCCCTCCCACCACATCTTCACCGAACACTCACTCTGGGAAAACAGCGCCTCACGTAGCAGCCTCTCTGAGGGCGCGCTCATGCTACACCTCACAAGAGCAAAGTGTGAACCCAGACATTTTCTCCGTGTTGCCCTGAATGTGATGAAGATGTTAATGTGGGGAACATGAGCTGTGTTAGCTTGTGTTAGCTTAACCACAGCTCCCCACTTAGCCAAGATTCATCTGATACTCTGACGTGACTGTTTGAGGCTCCACACCTTAAAACCACACATTAGGATCCCATATGAACGTCTACAGATCCTTATGGACGATATGACAGGATAAATATGTAAACATACGACACGGCGAGAGGACGACGGCGGCGGAGAGAAAGGTGGCTCCCTGCTGGATACAGGATGACTCGTCCAATTCAGTGACATGAAACTCAAAGACACGAGAGACACGAGTCGATGCCACAGAATATATGACCTGAAACTGTATGTCAGGAAATGTGTCAATAACATGTGAAAGGGGGGGCGGCTGAAACTCAGCTGGTAGAGTCGGTCATCTCTCATCTGGAAGGTTGGAGTTCAACTCCAGGTACTGCAGCTACAACTCTGCAGCCTCTACCATCAGTGTGTGAGTGTGTGTGAATGGATGAGTTAATACTGATGGACTCTTTACTCTGCAGCAGCCTCTACCATCAGTGTGTGAATGTGTGTGAATGGATGAGTTCATACTGATGGACTCTGCAGCAGCCTCTACCATCAGTGTGTGAATGGATGAGTTAATACTGATGGACTCTTTACTCTGCAGCAGCCTCTACCATCAGCTCAGCAGTAAGCTGAAGTGTATTTAGTATTTGATCAGACAGAACAGAACATGTTCTGAAATGTTCCCAGGCTTTGGATCCTTCTCAGATAGAAGCACAGAATCGATCTGACCCGGCAGAGTGGCTCATTACAGTCTTGTTAGCAGCGTATCTGAGGACACATGAACTGGCTGTTTAACTCCAGAAACATGTTGTCTTTACAGAAACAATCACACAACCACATGAATTTCCAGCCTGTTGAGGAAGTGGAGCCCATCGTGAAGTGTAATATCCCCTGAAGGCCTTTAACATCTCGTATCCATCACTGCAAGAAAGAAACACCACCATTAACTGCGGCGGTATTTGCTCATGAGGTATTGATTTCAGCGCGCTGTGCAGTCTTTTGTGCTAAAACACAAAACCCATGATGACAGAAAAATGGAAACCAGCTGAGCGGCGAGCACGGTTGGCACTTTTAAAGACCCTTTGGTGCTGCTAATAAATCCAGCAGCAGTGATTATTGGAGAGCTGTGATTGTGATCTGCGAGTCCTCAAAGAAAACGATTAGTGAAGCAAACGCTTGGATTAAAGCTGGAAACAAAAGTCAGGATGATTAAAGCACAGCCCCTGACTAAACACATCAGCTGATTAACAAGCAACCCATCCTGACTGTTAGAAACTATTACAACAAGCAGCTGGTTCAACCCTGAACGTCTGGGCATCACCTGACTCTCCACACAGCTCTCTGATTGGTCCTTTAATTATCTGGAGTTCATGTTAGAGACTCGTGCTTTATCTACACTATCTATCATCTCTGACCTGACAAAGAGCTCAAGTGAGACAACAAACAGGATTCAAACCCACAACCTTCAGATCTCTAACCCTCCTCCAACACACTGAGCTAAACCTGCAGGGAGTCTGTCTGACGCTCTGAGAGGATTCAGGATTTGTGTTGTGGGTTCAGGACTTCCTTAAAGAGTCTAACCCTTCAGGGGTCTGAGTCCTAAAAGTCTCCTGAAATATTTCAGAGGCCGACAGTCGTTGATTCAGTCACAGCTGATCAGTGTAAAACCATCAGCAGCCAATCAGCTGTGAGCGTCTTTAAACGACTCATCGATCCGCTCGTCACTAAAACACACCAGCATCAAAGTGGACTATGACTGAGGGGGATTTGAACCCACAACCTTCAGACTGAAAGCCTGATCCTCTGCCAGCTGAGCTAACCAGGGGTAGAGAGCTATCTATGACAACAGGTGTGTGTCTGTGTGTGTGTGTGTGTGTGTGTGTGTGTGTGTGTGTGTGTGTGTGTGTGTGTGTGTGTGTGTGTGTGTGTGTGTGTGTGTGTGTGTGTGTGTGTGTGTGTGTGTGTGTGTGTGAACATGATCTGGTTAAATAAAGTCGGCCATCTTTGTTTCTCTTCATTGTTGTTAATAAAGTTTGTTCAGCTTGGCTCTCATCTTCTTCCTCGCTCCGGTTCTCCTCAGATTTCAGCGCTGAAGACGGCCGAGCGGTGATGGACTCCGCCTGGCAACGTGGACACCCGGGTTCGATCCCCGCTTCAGACCAGGTGAGTCACACAAGCGTGTGAGTGTGAAGGATGAGTGTGATTTCATTTCCCACTTCGTTGCGATTTCCAAATTTCTGTGGATTTGCGATTTCTCATC